>NC_048226.1:1439688-1515289 GCF_002007445.2 Ailuropoda melanoleuca
CAGGAGGGGGCGGAGGGCTCCTGGCGGGGAGGGGGCGGCGGGTCCCTGGCAGGTGCCCGCCAGCCAGGAGCTTCTGACAGCTCCTCCAACGCGCTGCCTTCAGAGGTTCGCTTGGCGGGGACGCGGGTGCCTCTCCCAGCGTCCGCCTGCATTATGCTTAATAGCCAGACGAACGTTTCCATCAAAGTTGGGAGCGAGACCCGGGCCGGTTTGCTGGAAAAATTGTGTGAAAACCTCAGGTGGTACCTTTGTAAAGCCAAAACCAAAGATTTTTTTTTTCCTTTTTTTAAAACTGGAAAGCAGGGAAAACGATAGCTATTTGCAGTGCATGGGATGGTCTAGCTGGAAAACCCGAACTGCAGATGGAAATAGTAGCCTTTTCAATGAACTGGCCGGCTGTCAAACGAACATACCAGATCAGCAGTATTCTTGGGCGCTTACTAACTGGTTGGAAATGGAAATGGAGAATCCACCCTCGCTAACAGCAAAACCATAAACAGCTGGGAATGTAAACGTATAAGGGAATATGGTCTACTTTGTAAGAAAGGAAAAACACCTGCTCTTTACTGGGGGACTAAAGAACGCTTGAATCTATTAGGACACGATCCTTACTCTTGCACAAGCAGTGAACGTTGTCACCCTATCACGTGGTCTTGGTAAATTCAATACAATCTCCTTCAAAATCCAAGCAGAATTTTCCTTTCAACTTGAGGTAGTGATTCTGGGTCTCATGTGGAAGTATACGGAGAGAACAGTCAAGGGAAAGGATGGTAAAGAAGAGTGTGAGGGAAACCAGCCGTGCTGGGTGAGGTCATGAAGGAACGCGCTGCATGAATGAATAAATTAAACAGCGACTCAGGGCTTACTGTTGACGGAAGTGCTCCACACGCACGAAAGCCTCACGGCCCTATGATGGGGATGCGAGGATCCCCTCTTGCCGTGGCCTTCAGGTAAGGAAATGCAGGCCCTGAGGGTAAATATCACAGGTAAAGTCACCCCAGCCAGCAGGGGAGGGCCAGGGGTCTGATGTAGGCATTGTGCCTCCAGAGCCAGGCGTCTGTGCTAACCCTCCGTCACACAAAGCAGCGGTAATTACAACCCAATGTTCCCGCCCTGAGATGACTTCAGTGCAGAACTGTGAAGAGACCGAAATCAGAAGTACGTGAGCAATGCTGGTGTTTAAGGTGGCACTTCAAGGGGATAGAACAGTTGCATTTTTAAAAAAACAGTATTAGCATAACTCGATAGTAATTAGCAGGGGCTGGTTTTCTACCTAGTTCTCTAGAGCAAAATAAATTCCAAAATCCATCGAATAGTGAATGCAAAGAAGTGAAGCCAAAAAATAACAAGGCGAATATATAGGGGAGTATTTGTTGCAAAGCCAGGATTGTGAGAATCTTTCTAAATATATCACAGAACCATAAAGGGAAAGACTAATGGATAGGATTATAAAATATACAAACAAATGTCTTTATTTAAAGAAAAACATAAGCAGAGTTAAGTGACAGCCTGCAAAAAAATATTGGCTGTATGTATGACATGGGATTGCTAAATTCAGCCAATGAAAATACAGGCACCCAGTAAAATTCGAATTTCAGGAGGACGACAAATAATGATTTAGTATAGCTCTGTCCCATTCGTTGTTCAACTGAGAATCAGGTTTAACCCGATGTCCTGTATTTTATCTGGTACCCCTAATATTACAGAAACATTTGAAGGTAGAAAATTCACAAAGATCTCTTACAATCATTACAAAAGATGACCATCCCAACAGAGCAAGGAATAACAGAGGTGAGCAGGGAATGCAGAAGAGAAGACACACTGATGTCCAAAAAACAGAACAAAGCAACCATCTTGCTGCCAATGAGAATGTCAGAAAGCTGTGCTTTTTACCTCCTAGCCTGCGAACTTTAAGAGATTGACAAAGTTTGGTGCTGCCGTGGGGCTTGGGGAAAATAGGCGCTCTCTCTCACTGTTGACGAAAATGTCAATTAGCACAATGTTTCCAGAAAGCGGTTTGAAAACAAATACGTAACCGAGTACTTCACGTGCTTAGCAATAAACCAAACAAATCCGCTTTTAAGAATTTATCGAAAGAGATAACTTTACAAGTGAGCAAAATGCATAAAGTCAATGCTTGTTACTTCGGATAAAAATACACCATCACGCAAAGCTGGTAACCACCTAAATGTCTACACGTGGGGAGAGGTTCATTAAATGGTAATAGCGTGTTGAGACTTGACTGTGATTCAGGCAGTGTTCTAAGCACCGCCTGTCTACCTGTTTATCCTCAAAAACCGAACAGAGTAAAAGAGACCCGGCCCACGCCCCACCTCCCCTGAGTGGGAAGGTACGGTCAGCATCGCCATCTTACAGGAGGGAAGACGGGACGGAGAGGGGAGGCAACTTCCCCAAGGTCCCAAGCTGGGACGTGGGGCGTGGGGACTTAAACGGAGCAGGTCAGGGACCGCAGCGTCAGCTCCTGTGCTCTGTTGTGTGCTTAATGGCAGCTCCGGGATGGACAGCAACTCCATCCATAGGACGGAAGAATATACCGTCCCTAGAAATGACAACACATCTCTGTAGGTGTTGGCACAGAAAACGACCATGACATGGTGTTAAGTGAAAAGGGAAGTGTCCAAAAACACATCACTACAGACTGAACGTCTGTGTCCCCCAACATTCCTGTGCTGAACCCTAATCCATCACGTGAGGGTATTAAAAGGTAAGGCCTCGGAGGGGATCAGGTCATGAGGGGGGAGGCCTCCCGAATGGCATTAGTGCCCGTAGGAAAGGGACCCCAGAGAGCTCTGTCACCCTCCCGCCACGTGAGGACGCGTCTGTGAGCTGGAAGCAGGCCTTCACCGGACACAGAATCTGCCGGCACATTGATCCCGGACCTTCCAGCCTCCAGAACAGTGAGAAATCCGTTTCTGTTGTTTATAAACCCCCCAGTTTATGGAACTTTTTGTATCAGCTATAGTATGATCTCATTTATGTAAAATCGAAGATACTTATATCTGGCTGCATACAGGCATAAAGATAAGTCTGGATGAATAGTCACTAATATATTAACAGGCCTTTTCCTGACGGATGGGAGTTCAGGTGGTTTTTTTACTTTCTTCTTGATACTTTTCCAAATGACTCAGGTTTTAAAATTATGAACATGTATCATTGAAATATCCAGGGGGAAAAACCCAGAAAACAAAGTCTTCCCATTTGACGATTCAGCCCTTCAGGATCCTGATGTTCTCAGCTTTTCCCCAGCTTGTTGTCTCTCCCTCTGAATTCTGGGCACTCAGAGCCCTGCCTGAGGACTCAGTTCTCTGCTCAGGTAATCCCAGGCATCCCTCCAGCACCTCCTGCCTGCCCCCTAGCTGAGCGAGGAGGATGGTGCCCTGGACCTCAGGGCTCTCTGGTATAAGTTAGGGTTTTCATTTCCGAGGACAGAAATCCAAGCGAAGCTAGCTTGAGAAACAAGGCATATTCCCTGGGAGGATTCGAGAATTCAAGAATCCAAACAGAGTAGGACCAGGGCCTGGTAAGGCCTGAGCTGCGATCAAGCCTACAGAGCTGCTGGGAACACTGGATCGGAGGCCTCTCTCTTGCCTCCCTGCCTCTGCTCTTCTCTGGGCATCTGTTCCCCTCTCCTCTTTAATTCAACGCCGGCTTCCTCTCCTCCTCACTCCACAGAAACATGGCAGCCTCCCGAGCCTTATGTAACAGCTTCGGTCACCCAAACACATTCATTTTCTTGGTACTTCGCTTTAAAATTTCCAAGTCAGGGCATCATCAACTCAGCTGGGGACAAAGGTTGGTGCTGTGCATCCATCCCGATGGGCTGTGGCTCGGCTCCAGGTTGGGAATCCCATTTGGGACCCAGGCTGAAGAAGCAGTTTCTATACGGAGTGTTTTGGTCCTAGTGGTAGAGGGAAAGCGAGGACAGCAAGCCTTGGGCTGCCTCTTAAAGCTGCTGCCAGACAAAGTCACACGGCCGAGCCTGGTGTCGGTGGGGAGGAAGCCCGCAGCTCCCCCAGACCAGCAATACGGGCCCCCACAGCCAGCACATGGTGGCGAGGGGATGGGTCGTAGTGGAACACAGCCTTGACCACCCCGGCCGCTGGATTGCATGGGCAGTGGTGCCGTGTTCTGACACGTCTCCATCCAAGGAAGAAGACATGGGAATATTCAGCAGACAATTGCACCCGTCTTGATGCCAGTGGTCCTTGCGTTAGGACCGTGCGATGCCAGCAGGGGGCTGAGTGGCCACTGGGGGCTGCTGGGGAGCACGGGAAGGAATGCTGGGCTTGGAGTCAGACAAGCCCTGAGTTCAGGTTCTTACTCTTCCACCCACTAGATACGGAACCATGGCCAGGTCACAGCGTGTGGCGTCTTCTCCATAGAGACACAGATGACCGTTCTTGCAGGGCTGTGGCAGAGGCCAGCACAGTACAAAATGGAAGCATGTAGCAGAGGGTCTCACGGGGGGGGGGGGCTCAGCCCTACTGTTAACCCTTGAAAAGAAGACGTTGCCCACCTGCTCCTACTCGGTGTCTGCTGGGAGCAAAGCAAGTGCAGGGCCCCTTAAAGAGCGGGTCTGATTGCTGTCTGAGCTTTGAGTGGTGGAACTTCCTCTCTCACTTTGAAACTGCAAAACAGGTTGATTTCCACAGAATTAGTTAAGTGTCAGTTGCATGCACCTGATCTGGGTGGGTATTGAGCCCTGGAACCCGCCAACGGGGACACCGGCTTTCTCTGTGATGGGGACAGAAAGTAGGGTGCACCAACACTACCGTGTCTGTTGCATCTTCCCTGCTCGGAGGTGTTACCATTGGCACCAGCTGGTGCCCCAGCAATGCCATCGGGGGCCCAGAATCTGTCCCCACAGGCTCCCAGCACATTGATAGGGGTCAATGCCTCGATCAGCAGCGACACGCATCTCTGACTGCATCACAAAGCCAGCGTGTAGCTTCCTGACCCCAATTCCTGCTGATGGTCCAGAGATTCCTTTATTTCGGTGGTGAAATTCGCAAGGGGACAGTTGGGGAAAAATATTTCCGGAGCCTCTGGCCCTGCCCCAGCATGGGATGGATTATGGCTGAATGCTGTACGTTTTCTGTCTGAGGTGATATTCCACAAGAGGGCAGAGGGCCCTGGTTTACAAGAGCCAATTTAAAATTTTCAGGCATTTGTAAAGTCCGTTCTTAAGCCATTGGTGGCTTGAAATCACCCGTAATGTTTCCAGCACTGTGCCGGGGAGGCCACGTCCTGGAGAGCGGCCAGCATTTGAGTTCTGCCACAGGTTAGGGAAGGTCGAGCTGGTCAGTCTCCAAGGCAGTTTCATGGGTGCAGTCTGCCATGGCCTCTCCTCTTGAGCCCCCAGGGGAGCACATCCAGAGAGGCCAGCTCTGCCAGGTGTAGGACGGTGTCGGGAGCAGCTGCCAACTCCATCTCGAGCCTGCAGTCGTTGTTTAAAATTTTTATCTATTTAATTCTTTAAGAGAGAGAGCGTGCGCCAGTCGGGGGAGGAAAAAGGGGGGGGCAAAGGCAGAGGGAGAGAGAATCTCAAGCAGACTCCCTGCTCAGCACGGAGCCCGATGCGGGGCTTGATCCCAGGACCCTGAGGTCATGGCCTAAGCCGAAGTCAGGAGTCAGATACTTAACCCTCTGAGCCACCCATGTGCCCCCCCACCTGTAGTATTTTTAAGGCTCTTTCTCAGACTCTCCATTTACAATTGCTACTTAGTGACCCTGCCCCCATCTATAAAATACATGAATGAACATTTCGACCACTCCTCCAAACAGCGGCCAGAGCTGTCCCTTTAAAACCTACTACTGCTTTGCGCAGAAATCTCCCGTGGTTTTCCATTTCGCTCAGAGTGAAATCCAAGGTCTTCTGATGACTGACAAGCACAGGGAGATCCACTGGTCCCTCGCCAGCCTCCTTTCCAACCCCTGCCCCCCACGCTTCTCCGGCCCAGACATCCCCGGTCGTTCTTGCCCCCGGGGCTTTGTGCTTTCTGCCCTTTCTACCAGGACTGCCCTTCCCCCAGAGATGGACAAGATTAGCTCTCCCTCTCTCCTTCCGTGGCTCAAACCTCAGGTAACTTCGTGATCATTCTGTGCAAAAGAGAACTTCTGTCCCTTTGACTCGGTCTCAGCTGCCTTGCTTTGCGTGTGTGCGGTATTCACCTGCACGGCCGGAGTGCACACTTACTGGGATGTCAGTGGTTTCTCTCCGCTGGAGTGCCCGTCCACGCGGGCAGGGCCTTGTTGGGTTGCTCCTGTGTCTTTCATGATGGGCCCAAGTCGAGGACACAGTTGCTCATGGGCTGCCTCGTGTAGGGAGCCTGCTGCCTCCGCGGCATGTGCTGGGTGTGCTGGGTGTGCTGCGTGTGCTGCGTGTGCTACGTGTTCTGCGTGTGCAGCGTGTGCTGGGTGTGCTGCGTGTGCTGCGTGTGCTGGGTGTGCTGCGTGTGCTGCGTGTGCTGCGTGTGCTGCGTGTGCTGCGTGTGCTGCGTGTGCTGCGTGTGCTGCGTGTGCTGCGTGTGCTGCGTGTGCTGCGTGTGCTGCGTGTGCTGCGTGTGCTGCGTGTGCTGCGTGTGCTGCGTGTGCTGCGTGTGCTGCGTGTGCTGCGTGTGCTGCGTGTGCTGCGTGTGCTGCGTGTGCTGCGTGTGCTGCGTGTGCTGCGTGTGCTGCGTGTGCTGCGTGTGCTGCGTGTGCTGCGTGTGCTGCGTGTGCTGCGTGTGCTGCGTGTGCTGCGTGTGCTGCGTGTGCTGCGTGTGCTGCGTGTGCTGCGTGTGCTGCGTGTGCTGCGTGTGCTGCGTGTGCTGCGTGTGCTGCGTGTGCTGCGTGTGCTGCGTGTGCTGCGTGTGCTGCGTGTGCTGCGTGTGCTGCGTGTGCTGCGTGTGCTGCGTGTGCTGCGTGTGCTGCGTGTGCTGCGTGTGCTGCGTGTGCTGCGTGTGCTGCGTGTGCTGCGTGTGCTGCGTGTGCTGCGTGTGCTGCGTGTGCTGCGTGTGCTGCGTGTGCTGCGTGTGCTGCGTGTGCTGCGTGTGCTGCGTGTGCTGCGTGTGCTGCGTGTGCTGCGTGTGCTGCGTGTGCTGCGTGTGCTGCGTGTGCTGCGTGTGCTGCGTGTGCTGCGTGTGCTGCGTGTGCTGCGTGTGCTGCGTGTGCTGCGTGTGCTGCGTGTGCTGCGTGTGCTGCGTGTGCTGCGTGTGCTGCGTGTGCTGCGTGTGCTGCGTGTGCTGCGTGTGCTGCGTGTGCTGCGTGTGCTGCGTGTGCTGCGTGTGCTGCGTGTGCTGCGTGTGCTGCGTGTGCTGCGTGTGCTGCGTGTGCTGCGTGTGCTGCGTGTGCTGCGTGTGCTGCGTGTGCTGCGTGTGCTGCGTGTGCTGCGTGTGCTGCGTGTGCTGCGTGTGCTGCGTGTGCTGCGTGTGCTGCGTGTGCTGGGTGTGCTGCGTGTGCTGCGTGTGCTGCGTGTGCTGCGTGTGCTGCGTGTGCTGCGTGTGCTGCGTGTGCTGCGTGTGCTGCGTGTGCTGCGTGTGCTGCGTGTGCTGCGTGTGCTGCGTGTGCTGCGTGTGCTGGGTGTGCTGCGTGTGCTGCGTGTGCTGCGTGTGCTGCGTGTGCTGGGTGTGCTGCGTGTGCTGCGTGTGCTGCGTGTGCTGCGTGTGCTGCGTGTGCTGCGTGTGCTGCGTGTGCTGCGTGTGCTGCGTGTGCTGCGTGTGCTGCGTGTGCTGCGTGTGCTGCGTGTGCTGCGTGTGCTGCGTGTGCTGCGTGTGCTGCGTGTGCTGCGTGTGCTGCGTGTGCTGCGTGTGCTGCGTGTGCTGCGTGTGCTGCGTGTGCTGCGTGTGCTGCGTGTGCTGCGTGTGCTGCGTGTGCTGCGTGTGCTGCGTGTGCTGCGTGTGCTGCGTGTGCTGCGTGTGCTGCGTGTGCTGCGTGTGCTGCGTGTGCTGCGTGTGCTGCGTGTGCTGCGTGTGCTGCGTGTGCTGCGTGTGCTGCGTGTGCTGCGTGTGCTGCGTGTGCTGCGTGTGCTGCGTGTGCTGCGTGTGCTGCGTGTGCTGCGTGTGCTGCGTGTGCTGCGTGTGCTGCGTGTGCTGCGTGTGCTGCGTGTGCTGCGTGTGCTGCGTGTGCTGCGTGTGCTGCGTGTGCTGCGTGTGCTGCGTGTGCTGCGTGTGCTGCGTGTGCTGCGTGTGCTGCGTGTGCTGCGTGTGCTGCGTGTGCTGCGTGTGCTGCGTGTGCTGCGTGTGCTGCGTGTGCTGCGTGTGCTGCGTGTGCTGCGTGTGCTGCGTGTGCTGCGTGTGCTGCGTGTGCTGCGTGTGCTGCGTGTGCTGCGTGTGCTGCGTGTGCTGCGTGTGCTGCGTGTGCTGCGTGTGCTGCGTGTGCTGCGTGTGCTGCGTGTGCTGCGTGTGCTGCGTGTGCTGCGTGTGCTGCGTGTGCTGCGTGTGCTGCGTGTGCTGCGTGTGCTGCGTGTGCTGCGTGTGCTGCGTGTGCTGCGTGTGCTGCGTGTGCTGCGTGTGCTGCGTGTGCTGCGTGTGCTGCGTGTGCTGCGTGTGCTGCGTGTGCTGCGTGTGCTGGGTGTGCTGCGTGTGCTGCGTGTGCTGGGTGTGCTGCGTGTGCTGGGTGTGCTACGTGTGCTGCGTGGGCTGCGTGGGCTGCGTGTGCTGGGTGTGCTGGGTGTGCTCAGTGTGCTGCGTGTGCTGGGTGTGCTGGGTGTGCTGGGTGTGCTACGTGTGCTGTGTGGGCTGCGTGTGCTGGGTGTGCTGGGTGTGCTCGGTGTGCTGCGTGTGCTGGGTGTGCTGGGTGTTCTTCGTGTGCTGCGTGTGCTGCGTGTGCTGCGTGTTCTGGGTGTGCTGCGTGTGCTGCGTGTGCTGGGTGTGCTGGGTGTGCTCGGTGTGCTGCGTGTGCTGGGTGTTCTGCGTGTGCTGCGTGTGCTGCGTGTGCTGCGTGTGCTGCGTGTGCTGGGCGTGTGGCCTGGCTCCTGGCAGCCGGTGAGAGCACAGCTGTGAGCTTCTACCTGTTTGGCCACGTCCCAGCCCAGGGCCGAGCTCGTTGCCTCGTAGACCCAGGAAGAGGAGACCCCCAGAGACCCTCTGTAAAGCCCTCAGGTGCCGGCTCAGCAGGCACTCAGGAGGCTGGACGGAACGCACTGGGCAGGGTTCTGCACGCGACCTTGGGCTACCCCGCTCTCTGCCAGGCCGCCTCTTCTCTACCGGGTCAGGGCATGGGGTGCTCTGAGCTTCCCCTCTGCTCCAGCATTCCGCGTTCTGCCCCTGGATGGGCCGGGGAGGCAGCTTTTGAGGGAAAGCTTTTTGGAAAATCCCCAGCTGTTGGCTGCTGTCTGCATCGTGGTGCGGCTGATGCTTGCGCTCTGGGCTCCCTGCCTCTGCCGGATGACGCAGCACGGCTGTGGGTCAGCTTAGCCTCCCCTCTGGTCACCCTGCACCTCAGCGCCAGGACCTCCAGGCGATTCGTGCTCTCAGTGAGCTGGGAAGGCAGCGGGACCGGGGAGGGCAGACGTTAGTGACAGCCCATCCCTCCTCTTTGCATTTTGGGGAAGGCTGATAGGTGACCTAGCCCTAAAAGAAGAGGCTCCAGGGAAGGGGGGGGTTCTGCCGGCTGGACCGGCTCGGGGTGGCCAGAGCCTGTTCTCATGCGGCATCCGCACTCACAGGCCCACTTACAGGCCGCGCAGAGCAGACAGGGAAACTGAGGACAGAGAGGCTAAACAGCTGGTCCAGAGTCCCACAACGTCAGGCCAAAATCCCAGAACTAGAAACCAAGTCACCCGAGTCTTCAGTGCAGTTTCTGCCACGTCCAGTCCGCTCCCCCGGCACGTGGTCACACTCCTGAGATTGAAGTTGCTGCTGTGTGGCCGAGTACACCAGAGCTCGTGGTCCCCGGCTGAGCCTGACTCTCTGGGCTATGGGGCCTGGCATCTTCGCTTCAGCTGGTCCCGGTGAGCTGAGCACCATCAGCCCTGTGGGGCTGAGCTCCCTGGACTGCACATCATTCAGCACAGGGGTGCCCCTTCGCTGGGCCCCTCGCCTCCTCTGTCAGCCCGGAGTGGGGGACGGTGCGTAGAGTGGGGTCTGCTGAGAGGTGCTGTTCAGATGGACCTGCTACCGGGAAGGTCGGGTTCAAGTTGGTGACTCCCCACAGGAGCCGTGGTGCTGTGAGCCCTGGTCCAGTGCGGACCCTCTGTTCCATTCTTGCCGGAGTCTGGAGTCGCTCCTTCTCCTTTGGGAACTTGGCCCCCCACCGCAGCCTGCTCTCTTGGGCTCTCTCTTGGGGCGGGACCCATCTTCCAGCTTCCCTTCAGAGACAAGCCTGTTTTTAAGGGGCTTCCTCTGATCCTCTGGGCAAGCAGAAGACAGTGACAAATGGCAGGGGGTGGGCGGAATGGTAGTTTCTGGAACTCACGGCGCTCTCGGGGATCCTTGGTCCGGATCCTTGCTCTGTGGTTCCTGACTCTCCTCCCAGTGGGTCAGGGCAGATGTTTCCCTGAATGCCCTGCCAGCTCAGAACCCCGTGGTCCCCTGGAGAAACATAAGGAACCCCTGCTCTGAGAAGGACCATTTGTTCACTCCTTGTGCACCTGTCTCCCCTGAGGGCTGGGTACGAGGGCACAGCTCCAGCCCTGCTGGCGTCTCCCCAAATCCTCTCGCTCCAGCTCCAAACCTCAGCATTGTCTACCAGATGGATGCAGTTCTAATTCCAGCAAGCCATGTCCCGTGAAGGTACCACCAGAGGGAAGAGAGGCAAAGCTGGGAAATAAGACTTTTAAAAAGCTTTGGACCTGGGACAGGAAGGGAGAGAGACTGAAATGAAATCTCAGGTCACTCAATCTCCGTCTGCGATCTGTTCTTGTCTTATCCCCTAAGGCTGATGAATTTGTCATCGAAAGGGGTAAGTTAGACAGTGGCAGGGTGAGAGCCCAGGTATCCTTCACTGTGATTCCCACCGCCTTGCTAATGTCCCTTGGGACAGCCTGCTTCAAGAGAGCCGGGCTGCTCAGAGTGCAGGGTAGTGCTGTGCCGTCTCGAGCCGTGGAAGAGGGAGGGGGCCCCGATTGCTTGTATCTGCTCTTCTGTCATCCTGTGCCTGGGAATTCCACATTTTCCACCAGGCTATGAAGGATGACACATATTTATCTCATTTTCTCTTTTGTCCTCCCTATCCGCACAAAATATGACGCCCTCCCCGCACTCACAGAACAAGGATCCACTGAGTTTCCATTGTGGAGTCAGTGAATAAGAGAGACGTAGTCCCTGCTCTCGTGGAATTTACAATCCAGTGGGTTAGAGTGACATTAAAGGAACATTTACACAGTCTCCGGTTACAATTGTGTCAAGTGTCATGACAAGCGAGGGCAGAGCACAGTGAGGGAATGTAATAGGAGAACAGAATGAATCTGGGCAGTGGGGGGCTCTCTGGAAGAGGTGACACTCATGCCGAGGTTTATGGCAGGAGCAGGGGCGTGGAATGCAGGAGAATGGAAAGCAGACCAAGATGGCCATACGTGCAAAGGCCCTGAAGTAATACGGAATTCAATGTAGTGGAGGAACTGAAAGAGAGCGGGGGGTGGGGCATAGCAGGAAATGAGGCCAGAATGGTGAGCAGAGGTCAAATGTGAATGACCTTGGAGGCCTCCATAAGGATTTTGCCCTCATTCTAAGAGCAATGGACAGCCTGAGAATGGCTCTTAGGGGGAAGGACTTGGTCAGATTTGCATCTTTAAGGTAGCTTGGGAAGAAGGCCATGAGGTGAATGCAGTGTCCTTCTGAAGGCACAAGATGATGGGCCTGATCAGGGCAGTGGTGGGGACGGGTGACAGAGGGAGGACTTCCAGATTTGTTTGAGTAGAGCCAACAGGACTCGGCAGTAAGCCAGTTATAGGGGTCTTGAAAGCAAGGCCTGTCCAGGACAGTGCTCAGGATGTTAGTTCGAGCAACTGGGCAAGGGTAGGGCAGGGGCTGGAGGGTGGGGTATTTGCTGAGGTGAGAGGCAGATTTGGGGGGGGGTGCTAGATCATTGGATATGTCAAGTCTGAGATGTCTGAGGGTGTTCCAGTGGGGATTTTACAGATAAAGTTAGATACATGGAATCCAGCTCAGAAGAGAAGATGAAATTGGGGGAGCGTGTGGGTAGTGGGAGTCATGCACCAGCTGGGATTGCCTGGGAGAAAGCGGAGACTGGGAGGACGGAGGACCTGTCCTGGGGATACCAGCATTTACATACTGGGAAGAGGAACGTGGGGGCCAGAGAGATGGGAGTGGAGTCACAGAAGGTGTGAGGGGGCCCCTGCAAAAAAGTGGCTTCCAGACCAAAGGAGGCTCCTTGCAGAAGGAAGGTGTGGTGGCCAACATTGAAAGCTGAGAAAACCATGTCCATGAGGGCTGAAAAACAAACCTGGGACTTCGCAGTGTCAAGGTTCAGGGTAACCTTCAGGAGAACAGCTGCGGTGGAGGGCATGGAGGGAGCTCAGACTCAGAACTCAGAACCGGCCGAGGAGCAGGCAGGAGGAGATGAGCTGGGGAGACTAAGGTCAAACGACCTGTGAGGAGAGAAGAAGGTGGGGGAGCACACGGGTCAGGAAAAGTGCTTTTTGTTGTCGCTCGACTTTGTTGTTGGTTTTGGGTTTTTTCCGGAGGGGAATGACTTGAGCGGTTTGGATGTTGATAGGACAGATCCAGCAGAGGGGGAGAGGCTGACGTGAAGCATGGTTGACTCTAGAGCCCTGAGAAGGCTGAGGGTGGGGTCCGGGAGGAGGGCTGCCCTCTACTGGGAGGCAGGTGCTCCCCTATCGTGTCAAGTGGAAAGGTGCAGCCTGGCTGCGGATAAAGGCGGCTTTGTGAATGCCAAGGAGGTGGGGGGGGGTGCCGTCCGGTGGTTTCTGTCTTCTCTGTGAAGAGTGAGACCAGTGTATTCTCCAAGAGTGAGGGAGACAGAGCAGAGGTCGGAGGTTTGGAAGGGCGGAGAAGGCATGTTATCGCCGAGAGGCGTGTGTCAGGTTTGCCCTGGGAACAGCAGGGTTTGGGGACTACGAGACTCCATAGACCACAGCTCCACCCTCCCGTGCCCACTCCCAGGCCCCTCACCCCAATCCTGTACCAAAGGCAGGTCTCTATGGTCTACACCGCAGCCCGTCTACAGCCTGGACTCAGGCCTCCCTGACGCCCCGACTGCGACCAGCCACCAGAGCTGCCCTCATCCCACCTCCTTGCCATCGGCCACCGCTGCCTCCTCTAGCTTCCGCCTCAGAACATTTAAAAAAACCTCAGGCAAGTACAGAGCTTACTGTCACAGACCCCCGTGTCCCTGCCACTTGTTTCATGAACACAGACATTTTGCCTCATTTGCCTTTGTTTTCCCTTAAAAAACGCACCGTTACCAGACTTCTTGCCCTCACAGCCTATTTGCTTTGACTTATATTTTTATTAGGTAAACAGCCACATGGTCCCAGATTTACAAAGTAGGAGACTTCACCCCCCTCCAGTCTCCTGGTGACACCGTCTGATGTCGGTGACCGGCTGACACGAAGGGGTGTGCGTGTGGGCCTGCGGGCTGGCAGGGCTGCCGTGAGGACTGGGGACGGGTAGGCAGTACCGATACACCACGGACCCCATGGGTCCACATCCTTCCAATCTACCGGGACCCAATCTTCCGTTGACAATGCCATCTGGGTGTGCTCTGAGCTCAGAGTCAGGGCTGAGTCAAGTCTGTCTCACTCCCAGACTCGTGCGTTTTCCTCCATCCTGCAGGCTGCCAAGGAGAATAATGTGGCTTTGTGTCACGGTCATTCCTGCCCTGGAGACCATGAAGGTCACCGGTGGGACCTGGTGCCACTCCCACGGAGGTTCTGGGCCAGTGGAGCTGGACCTCAGGGCCCACCACCGTGACCGGTAGGGAGGCAAGTGCATCCCGGGAATGTCGGAGGAAAGAGCAGGAGGACCGCTGGGGCCGCTGGGGCCACTGGGCCGGGTGACACTGAGCAAGATGCAAGCCCCTTTCTGCTCCCGCTGAGCTCCTGCCCCCACTTGCCCCGCATCCTGTACATCCTGGGGCTCCAGGGAGCTCATCGTTGTGGGCCCCAGACCATAGGGCAGAAAACGGGATGAATTCCCCCACACGGCGGAGCCAGCTCAGCCCGCTTCCCGTTCAAGTGGAAGAACGCAGCTGTCTCCTCGCAAATGCCGTGGGAACATGTCGCACAACCCACGTCCTGCCCTGGGGAGTGGGCACGGGTGCTCGGGCCCACGCACTCTCTGCCATTCAGAAAAGCAGACACTAGTCTCCCAGCTCTCGTTGGGCAGCAATTGTGTGAGGCAGCACTGGGCCCACACGCAGGAAGCCGACTGGGGCCAGCCGGGGAGGGAGACACGCAATCAAATCGGTTTAACAGCCAAGCATGCGCTGTGGACAGCCAAGAAGACAGAGCGCAAGGCAGGGCGCTACCAGCTCTCTGGACGCGTCTCCAGCGACCCCCTGCCCCCGCCCCGGCCTTTGAACGCGTCTACACTTGCCATTTGCACGCTTCACTTGCTACTCACTCTGCTGCGTCTGGCTTCCCGTTCACCACGCTCCGAAAAGCTCCACAAAGCCCAGCGAGGGAGGCGATGAGTCTGAAGGACTCTAGACGCAATGCGCCCATTTGAAGAAGTTCTTCCTCCCTCCCTGCATTGTCTTTCCTCGCCTGATGTCTGACCAGCTCGGCCCCCACGCCCTCTCTTATCTGCTCAGGCTCTGTAACAAAATGCCACAGACGGGGGGGCTGAAAGTCAGGACTGGTCGGTCGCAGTGAAGGAGGCTGGAAGTCCAAGATCGGCCGCCAGCAAGGACCTCTTCCTGCTCAGACAGCCACCTTCCCGCTGTGCTGTCACCAGTGGGGAGAGGAAGCTCTCGTGTCTCCTCCTCTTCCCATGAGGGCACAAATCCCATCACGGGGCCCCACCCTCATGACCTCATCTGAACCGAGTCACCCCCCAAAGGCCCCACCTCCCCACCCCGCCACACTGGGGGTTAGGACCTCAACATATGAATTTGGGGAAGACACAGACGTTCGGTCCATAGCGCCCTCCCTCTTCCCTTGACTCCATGTCGTCCATCTCTCTTCTCTGTCCTCTCTGATATGTGTCTTGGTTGGTGTGCCTTCCTCCTTAGGGATCAACGTCCCCTCTCCTGCCCTGCAGGCCCATCCCTCCAGTCACGGGGCAGCTTGGCCTCCACTGTTGGGGGCCCAGCCCATCACCTCCCTCCTCCTCGCTCCCCTTCCGTGTGTCTTATCTTCGTCTCACCGGGTTCTCAGTCGGATGTGGGAGTCACTCGTGAGGCCCGCTGTGCTCTCACTCCACACGCCTGACTCCTGGCCCCGGGGCCTGTCCTCCTTCCTGTCACCTCACCATCATGGCCCCTCACCTCTACCTTTCCTTCTTTGCAGGCTGGCCCGTCCTCATTCCATTCTTCAACGTGTGGCTGACAGGATCGCCTAAAAATGCAACTCAGAGCACGTATTCTCCTGCTGGAAACTTTGACATAGTCCCGGTCTCCACGGGTGCTGAGCAACATCTATGAAGAGGGGGACATTTTAGGACTTACTGAAATCCATGTCGTGTCCTTTCTTTGTCCCAGAACTAACTTCAGTTCCACACTGAAGTAATAAGGAGGGAATTTCAGGACACAGAGACTGGAGACCGGAGAAGGGTTTGCTGCTCCTCCCACTTNCGTGTGGCTGACAGGATCGCCTAAAAATGCAACTCAGAGCACGTATTCTCCTGCTGGAAACTTTGACATAGTTCCGGTCTCCACGGGTGCTGAGCAACATCTATGAATAGGGGGGCATTTTAGGACTTACCGAGATCCATGTCGTGTCCTTTCTTTGTCCCAGAACTAACTTCAGTTCCACACTGAAGTAATAAGGAGGGAATTTCAGGACACAGAGACTGGAGACCGGAGAAGGGTTTGCTGCTCCTCCCACTTCGTCCCCAAAGCAACGTCAGGTGCGGTTTGGAGGGTGCCCTCCCTGGTTTCAGCCTTCTGAGAGTGAAATGGTGTTTGCTTAGGGCCCGAGCAGTTCTGGACACTTCTATTGTATTATTATCATTGTGAAGGGGACGATCACCCCAGAGGCTTTTACCTGCAGCGGGAAAGCTGTCTCGAAGGTGGACGTTGCTTTAACCCCGTCATTCCCTCCGGAGGCAGGCATGATTGGCCGCCGAAGATGGGATGTGACGACCCCTCCCGTCCGTCACAGGCGGGGGTTCTGCACGGGGAGGGGGGCTGTGCCAGGCCAGACGGTGTACGGAAGGCCAGTGCGGCCGCTGCACAGAGGTTTCCCGCCACATTCTTGCAAACACCGCATCCACGATTCACTGACATCTGCAATACATCTTTTCTAAAAAGGTATACACACGTCTCACGTTCAACAGCACGATTTGATAACGTCTTCTGTTTCTTTTTTTTTTAATAAAGATTTTATTTATTTTTTGACAGAGATAGAGACAGCCAGCAAGAGAGGGAACACAAGCAGGGGGAGTGGGAGAGGAAGAAGCAGGCTCACAGCAGAGGAGCCTGATGTGGGGCTCGATCCCAGAATGCCGGGATCACGCCCTGAGCCGAAGGCAGACGCTTAACCGCTGTGCCCCAGGCGCCCCACGTCTTCTGTTTCATATGAGAGAAAACATGGTTAGCAGCAGGTGTTAGAGGGAGGACGCAGGCCTCTGGCGGGGGGGCTGGCCACGGGTCTCTCTGGAAGAGTTTTAGGCCTTTCCGAAAATCCTATGCTGGGTAAGGAACTTGTGTAATATGTAAAGGACTCTCACAACCCAACAATAAAAGGACAAACAACCCAATGAAAGAACGGGCAACAGATTTCTCCAAAGATATTTCAGAAGGAAAATAAGCACATGATAAGATGCTTAACATCGCCGGTCACTGGGGAAGTGCAAAGCCGAACAACGATGGGATGGGGACTCACACCCCCTAGGACGGCTACCGAGAGAAGGAGACCGTGAGGAGTGTCCGCGAGGACGTGGAGACATCGGAGCCCTCACACCGTGGGTGGGAAAGTAAGACGGGGCGTTTACTTTCATAAACAATTGGGCAGTTCCTCAAAAATGTTGAACCTCAGAGTAACATGTGGTGAGGAATTCCACCCCATGAGCGCGGAAAGCACAGAGCCACGCAAAACTTGAGCAAGGACGTTCGAAGCAGTGTTGTCAGGACCGGTCAGGAAAACGGAAACACCCAGACGTGGTACAGCCGCACGATGGTGACACGGGATCCAGCCGCGGGAAGGCAGGCATTCCCCATGCACCTGCGACACGCGGAACGCTGGAAACGTCATGCCACACTGAGGAAGCATGAGTCCGTTCACCAGAAAGATCCGGAGGACGTAAATCTGTGGAGACCAACGTAGATGAGTCGTTTCCAGAAGCCGGGGGCGGGGAAGCTGGGAGTGGCTGCTGACGACGGGTGGGATTTCTCTCTGGGGTAATGAGAATAGCCTGCAATTAAATACAGTGATGGGGTACAACTCTGAGAATATGAACGCTGCATTTTATACTTCAAAAAAAAGGGAATGTCGTGGTGGGTGAATTGCATCTTGATAGAGGCAAGCAGAAACCGTGAGCAGGACGGTGTGGCTGGCACAGTGTGGGGTGGGAACGGGAACAGTCACAGAGGATTGGGGTGGGGGGGGCCCGTGGAGCGTCCTGAATATGTGGGTGACACAGGAGAGTCATGCCCTGGCCAGCTGCTCTTGGCCAGGACGCGTAGAGTGGATTTGGAATGGGAGGAGGTGGGGAACATTCTGACGAAGGAGATCTGTTTTTGGAAGCTGGGCTGAGGTTCGAGTGGCATCTGTGTTCAGGGAGGGTAATAACTTGCTGGTCTCGGCCTTCGCACCATCTGCCGTGCGCCCAGCTGGAAAGGCCTCCCGGGCACTGAAAACTGACTCACCCTGTCAGTCCTCGTGGTCCTGGAGACGAGCCATCATTCCCCGGCTCTCTAGTCCACGCCATCTGGGTGTTGGCCTGGCTCGTGGCCCTTCTCCCTGGAGAACCATCCCAGGGGTCTGTGGAGCCACGACCAACCCCGGCCACCAGCTGGCTGGTGTGTGGTCACCACTGACCCCTAGCCTGGAGCATCTGGGACTTTGAGACTCAGAGAGACACAGGCGGGGTCCGTCCATGGCAGTGACTGAGAGGGTCACAGGCTTCCGGTGCTTAGGCCTCTGACACCGCGGTAGCTCTGCCCTTCCTGCGGCCTGGGGGGTCGGCTGCCCCCACGGACACAGAGCTGCACCCCCACCCGGCCCTGTCTCCTCCTCTGCGCCCCCTTATGCCCATGGGCTAGAGAGGTTTCAGGGTGCTGGCCGCCAGGCTCCTCTCCACTACACAGTGGGTGCAGGTGAGCTCCGTGTGGCCTGCGGGACCCGCTCTGTCACCAATGACGTCCAGTTTCAGGGACTGAGGCCCAAGGAGTTGGCTTTGCCCTCAGTGAAGGTATGCATGACAAATAACACATTTCTAGAAGATCCATTAAGTTCTAAGACTCTCCCTCTGCCCTGGGAAGGGTCAGGGTGAGACCGCCTCACCAAGGAAGGGACTTGGGGTGGGGAGAGGGCATGGTGACAGGCACCTCTGTGTCTGTCATGGGCACACGGAGAAGACTGTCCCCACCACAGAGATGTGCCTCAGACCCCCTCCGGGCAGAGCCCGCTGCCCCTGAGTGATCAGCTTGGGGGCTGAAACTCGTCAGGCCAGCAGCCCAGGTCTCCCCCTAAATGTCATGCACCCCACTCCGTCCAGCATCTGCTTCTTGGGAACCCGCATCCAGCACGTGGCACGTGGGCACGACCTGGCGAATTTCTGTCCCACTGGCATCCGTGTGGCTGTTGGGGGAAGGGGCACAGGCCTGGCTGCGGTTCTTCTGACCCAGTACACGCGTGCTCTGCCCGGCCAGGGAGACCACCCACACCTGTGGGGAGCAGACGAGGGCGGAGGGGACCCCGAAGCTGGGAAGTCCCTTTTTCTCAGGACACAGGGGCCTGTGCAGGCCACGGACACCCCCGGCGAGTGTAAAGGGAGAGCTTATCTTCCTGCACCCGAGTGACTCCAGTGGATCTCCAGCACATGAGCTTATGTCGTTGCTTTCCGGCTGCTTTTACTTAGTAGGTTTCTAGTCGTCTTTATCTACAGTGAAGCAGGCATTGCTGCGGGCCCTCCGGAGGCATTTCCACCTTTCCGGAGACGAGCAAAGAGACAAACTTCGGGCTTGGTGCTGGGGGAGTGGAGGGGTAGGGGGAGCCTGACCGTGTAAGGAGCTGGGGTGCAAGGTCGACCACCCCCTCCGTCTCCCGTCCTCCACCACGAATCAGCATCTGCAGGGAGCCGCTGGGACCCACAGAGGACCCACCACAGACACAGTGAGAGAAAGGGGCAGCGTCAGGCCATCGCGTGGCTGAGAGGGAGACACAGGTGGTCCGAAGGTTTGGTTTGATTTTAGTAAAACCAGCCCTGCGATGTGCCAGGAAGCAAACTCTTGATGAAAAAACCCATCAAGAGTCCACCGTGAGCTTGGTCACGTGGTCAGGGGTGGGAAGGGCCTTGAAGGACACTGGACCATCCTTTCCTTAGCCAGGTCCAGAGAAGGCGTGGTGACACTAGGGAGTGACAAAATGGGGGGGCCAGTTCCTGGTCTTCTGATCGCCAATCCAGGAAGAGTGTTTTATCGGGGGGCGGGGAGCAGCAGCCAAGTGGTGTGTGATGTAAATTACAGGGTCTAACTTGGGGTGTGGGAGGGGGAGCAAGAGTGGGGGCTGGGCGTGGACTGCTCCAAGGGCATCCAATATGCCTTCGGACATTATCTCCAAGTGAGGTTTGTATAGAGACGCCGTGTGTGTGTGTGTGTGTGTGTGTGTGTGTGTGTGTGTTTAAAGTGTTGTTTCATTAAATGTAAACGTTTAATATATACTACAATTTTCCTAAACCCATTCTGACATTTTTAAACTTTTTTATATACTGGCAGCCTAAAAAACCCCCCCCAAACCAATTTGTTTGAAGCCCTCTCAACAATGAGAGGCCTGAGCAAATTGTATTAATGACCCATCAAGTATTCAACTATTCATATAACACCCCCGGATGCCAATATGAACGAGAAATGTAGGTTATGTAAATTAGACATTTCAGCCATTTAAAAATAATTTCCTACCCATATGGGCCCCGTTGTTTCAAGTTTCAAGTACATGATACAACTTGTCTCCCTCCCCTCCTGCTGTTCCCTTCTCCGTGGGCTGCGGCAGCCCCATCCGGTCCGGGTGGGAGCCCCTGTCCACACCGTCACCTTCGCGTGGAAACAGGGCCAGCAATGTCTCCTCCTGGCAGGGAGAGGAGGGATTTGGTACAAAGCGATGACCGTGTCTTAACTCATCACTTGAGGGGCTGGTGGAATGTCACCTGCTGCGGAGTTGGTGGCAATCAGGGGACACACTCGGGCCGCCGGACTCTGGCTCCGGCACAGACCCCTGCGTGTCCTCTAGAGTCCTTGTGAGCTTGCTCAGTGAGATGGGTGAGCTCCCTCCTGACTTCAGTCCTACCGTTGGGACCTGAGTCCCGTGTTACTTGCAATGCTGAGGCCCAGGTATTATTCTGAAGGTGGTGCATAGCTTCCCTGTGTGACAGCACCCCCTTGCAACCACCAACCCTAGCAGCTCGCCTGCATGGCCCCCACCTGCCCACAAGGGGCTGAGTGTCCTCCTCCCATGACCAGCACCCCCCCACCTCTGCCCCGGAGCCCGACTCCCTGCTGGTCAGAGACTGTCTTCGTCTCCCCAGTCCCCCCAGGCACCTGCTTACCCATGGAGCCGGCACCTGCATGCCTGGTGTCTGTCATGGGCCAGGCTCCGTTTCAGGGTCTGGAGATAACAAAACGTAGTCATCAGTAACCCTACCTTCTTGCAACTTGGAGTTTATTGGGGGCTGGGGGCTGGCCTCGGGAAGTGCCAGTGAGGAGGTCTCTCGTTAACACCAGAATTGGGTTTGTTTGTGTCATTTGTCATTGCTTATAACCGGCCCTGGGAGTCTGTTTTCTTTTTTCTTTCCTTTTCTTTTTTTTTTTAAGATTTTATTTATTTATTTGACACAGAGAGAGAGAAAGAGACAGCAAGAGTGGGGAACAGAGGGAGAAGCAGACTCCCCGCTGAGCAGGGAGCCCGATGCGGGGCTTGATCCCAGGACCCTGAGATCATGACCTGAGCTGAAGGCAGACGCTCCACCAGCTGAGTCCCCCAGGCACCTGTGAGTCTTTTCTGAGTCAGAGAGAAGCAGGCACAAGGCAAGCTCATATGAGGGTCACGAGTCTGCGGTTCCAATCCTGCTATCTTGAGGGCTTAGGCGTCAGGTTCCCATCTCTGCCTCTTACTCGCTGCAGAATTCTTTAGTTCGTAACTTGCGGACACGCTGCTCTCACAGCTCAGCGTCCGCGGAGCAGCACCTGGTCCGCAAGGCAGCGCTGGAACCGGAGGGGCTGGCGTCCGCGGGCCCAGGACGGAACCGCCCTCCGCGTGTGCCTGCTGGGCCTCTGTGCTTCTGCTCTTAACCTTCCCCATGTTTCCCCAATTATTCTTTGTTATGCTGCTAACGTGTTTCATGCTGCTTCTCTTCCTTACGTGTTTGAGAAGATACAGACCTCGTTTGACTATTCTAGTTATTACCTTTAAAGAAAAAACATAAATTCAAACTGTCCCTACTTCAATGAAAAATAACTCTCCTCTCCCTAAGTAAAGCAAGAAATTTAATATGCCTTTAAATCTCTCGTTCTGTCCCCATTTAACACTACGTTTGCTTGGAATAATCTAGGCTTTTAGACCCATGTTATTATCAGCAGCCCTCTCTTCCTACCACTTCCTTGCAGGAGGGTATCTAATGTTTGCATTAAGTTAAATCCCATGTTAATGGGAGTTCTTTAAACTTAACTACCTATTTCGTAGGTTTAAATATCACGTGTTTTTTTATTTGTCTCTGCTATTCCTAGAGTCCTAATTTTAACTGGATTGGTCTCTTTTGAGGGGGAACGGAGTGATCCACGTATTGCAACACGCCCCCCAGCCCCCGTACCCACAACTGTGCCCTGGCTCATCTGGGATGGGGCGCCCTTCTCCTGCCCTTGACGTTGGTGGTGGTCATGTGACTTGGCCAGTGGCACGTTGTCTGACATAAAAAGATATCAGTTCTGAGTTTGACCTTCAAATGGCCTTGCCCTTTTCTGCTTGTCCTCCTGCCCGTCCACCGTCCCAGGAGGAGAGAAGCCCTCGCTCATCCAGGCAGGACATCCCTCGCTGGTCCAGGCAGGAAATCCCGGCGGCCCGCGGACCTCCAGTGGGAAGCAGTGCTGTCTGCCCACATCCCCCCGGATCAGCCTAACCCAGTGGGGTCATTGGTCAGGAAATAATGGGTGACCACACGGAGGAATTCTTCAATTCTTATCAAGAGACCGGCCCTCTTTCTCCTCCCTCCTAATCTGCCCTGGCCTGTGACTTGCGTTAAAGAGGAGAATTTAGTGCGATTTCTCGGCCTAGCCCTTCGGAGGCCTGGCAGCGTTCTCTGCCCAGCCCTGGGGTCCAGCCTCCTGTGTGGACAGAGAAGGCCCCGCCAGCCCCCACCTGTTCCAGCCGCCCCAGCTAAGGCATCAGATCAACTACTAGACGGATGGAGCCATGGAGCGCCTCTGTCAACCCCACATCCGGCGCACAGCCCGCGGGCGCCCAGCCGACCCACCGAGGCCTGGGGACTATTAGACTCCGGCTCCACCAGGAAAGACAGAGCAGCTACTGAAGGTCACTAGCCTCGGCCGTGAAGTATCACGAGCTCTCTCGTCCTCAGTGCAACCTGGAGGCAATGCCGTGGCTTCTATTCCTGGGAGGGTCACGCAGCCCGTGTAGGTTTGCCGCGACCCTGCGCCAGGCGAGGGCACGGAGCAGCCACCCCCACACGCTGAAACAGCCCGGGGTCCGTCGGTCGGCAAACGTGACTTGAGGACCAGAACTGGGTCCCTGATGTCTGACTCAAGAGGGGGCCTCTCTTGACGTGCCAGTGGAAACAGAGACAGGGAGCGAGGGGAGGACGCACTCAGACGGCCCGAGGGACAGCCACTTCTCAAGCCTGGACGTACCCTCCGTGTTGAGAATACAGTAGCGGGGGGGNAAAGGGGGGGGGGGGGGGGAGCAAACTCAAAACCTAAAAACTACTAAGTGCTTGAGGACCTTTCTGCCTCCTGGCGGGGCAGGAAGAGTCTTTCCTGAGGTCGGGAGGGCCTCTATTTGAGAAAAGATCTCAAGAATAAGATAATATTCAGTTCAGGTTGTTTGCTTTTGCAGGAAGTAATCTTTTTTTTTTTTTTTAAATGTTGTTGTGGGATGAACTCTTGGCAGGAGAGCTGCCCTCTCCACAGATTCTCAAGCATAGAGAGCAGTGCGGTCACCTGTGTACAGGTCGCCGAGCAGCTCGTCTCCGGGGCGTCCTCCTCATGCACGACTGACTTTATGCCCACCGGTTAGCATCTCCTCGTTTCCGCCTACCCCCAGACTGGGCAACCCCACTCTACTCCCTGCTTGTTTGGTTTTTTTTAAGAAGGGGGGGGAAGGCAAAAGGAGAGAGTCTCAAGCAGGCTCCGCGCCCAGCATGGAGCCCTACATGGGGCTCGATCTCCCAACCCTGAGATCATGACCTGAGCCAAAACCAAGAGTCAGACACTTAACCGACTGGGCCACCCAGGCGCCCCCACTACTCTCTGTTCCTAATAGTTTGACTGTGTTACATACCTCATTGAAGGGGAATCATGCAGAATTTGCCCTCAGCATCTGGCTTATTTTACTCAGCAGAATGTCCTCCAAGTCATCCGTGTTGTCGCAAACAGCAGGATTTCCTTCCTTTCAAAGGCTGGATAGTATCACATTCCATTGTACGTAGTTACTGCATTTGTTAGATCCACGCACCTGCTGTCGATGGATGGGCAGTTTCCACCTTTCGGCTGTTGGAAGCGACACTGGGATGCCCTGGGGCTGCTCCTATCTCGTCGAGGTCCCAGTTTCAATTCTGCGTCATGAACGCCCCGCAGTGGGCTTGCTGGATACTCCCACCCGCACCCCACATCTTCACGGCAAGTCTGCTATGTGCACGCTCGGGGTAGATGGGCTACACTTTCAGGAGCCGAAGGACGGGGCTGGTCCTTCATGTAGGTCAGAGCACTGAGGATGGAAGGAAGTTGGGGGGTGGGTGACGTGCGGCACTTCCTGGGAATGAGGGTTGAAAGGAGGAGTGACCGTGGAGGTCTGATCCCCCGTGGCCTGCAGACGCCCAGAGAAGGGCCCAGCCCGTGTGCACACTTGCAGACACAGGAGTGGGGACACTCAGGGTGCATGGACAAATGGGGTTAGACTGAGGAGACACCACCCAGGCCTTCCTTCAAGAAACCCAGAACCCCGAAAAAGACAGCTCCCTGCTCCTTCCTTCTGTCTCTGGGGACACATGAGGAGCTGCTGCCTGGCCAGCCGGAGAGCACCGCCAGCTTCTGTCTGTCCGCAGGTGCTGAGCGGAGGGCGGCCCAGGGCCTGGCATGACTCTCACCATGCCTCTGCATCCAGAACCTTCCAAGCCCTGAAGGAGGAGCAGAAGTGCGGAGGGGGTTGGGTGCCCGTGCTCGAGCTGTGCCCATGGAAGGCTGAGCGGGCCGGGCCCAGGCCGCAGGGCTGGTCAGCAGGCTCCTTCCCAGTGCAGGGAACAGCTCCCAGGACCACGGGCCATGTGGGAGGCTTGCCCCTCAGAGCCGGGGGCCAAATGAAGGTGGCGATTACACACTGCTACCCAGATAGCCTCTTCTGGAAACTTCTGGAAAGAAGTGTCATCATGAGGAAGGGGAAGAGAAAGTATCATGACTGACTTACAGGTAAGACGTGCCCACCTAGAAAACTGCGAGAAGAAATTGAACTGTAAGAATTAATATCAAATGGATACAAAATAAATCTTCAAAGTCCTCAGTTGTCATAGTAATAATTATACAGAAAAGATAAAGGACTCCATGAACAGAGAGAAATATAATTTATAAACTACTTAGGAGTAAACTTAATAAGAAATTGGCTCAGTCTTTATTTTTAACCATTTTTGTTTAACTGGGGGACATAAAAGTCAACGTGAATAATGGCAGAGAGAAGCCTACGCAGGGAACAGTCATCGCCAGATAGCAGTTCTCCGAAAACTAATTTATGAATTGAATGTGCTTCTAATGAAAACACAAGGAGACCATTTTTGAACTTGTCAAGTAGCTCTCAGCTCACAGACAGAAAAAATGCTCACAAAGACCCAAGACATGTTTTGAGGGAATGAAATTACTGATGTCAGCAGCTTGCTCGAGTATTGGCTGAAAGCGATGGCTATTGGGATAGCCAGACGAATAGGAAAGAAACCAAATATTTTAAAGAAATTGAGATGTGATAAAGATGGCATTTCATAGCAGTGGGTGAAATAATATTAATTTTTAAAAAGTTTATTCAGGGGCGCCTGGGTGGCGCAGTTGTTAAGCGTCTGCCTCGGCTCAGGGTGTGATCCCGGCATTCTGGGATCGAGCCCCACATCAGGCTCCTCCGCTAGGAGCCTGCTTCTTCCTCTCCCACTCCCCCTGCTTGTGTTCCCTCTCTCGCTGGCTATCTCTCTGTCAAATAAATAAATAAAAAATCTTTAAAAAAATGTTTATTCATTTACTTAAGTCATCTCTACACCCGATGTGGGGCTCGAACCCACGACCTTGACTGAGATCAAGAGCTGTGCACTCCTCCAACGGAGCCAGCCAGGCGCACCCCCCCTTTTTGTTATTAATTTTTTAAAATAAAAAAATCCCACTGTTGGCGGGAATGCAAACTGATGCAGCCACTGTGGAAATGAATGTGGAGTTTCCTCAAAAAGTTGAAAGTAGAATTACCCTATCGTCCAGTAATTCCAATCCTAGACATTCCAACCCAAAGAAAATGAAAGCACTAACTCAAAAAGATATGAGCCCCCAAAGTCCATTGCAGCATTATTTACAACAGCCAAGATGTGGAAACAACCCCCAGCGTCCATCAACTGAAGAATGGAAAAAGAAGATGTGGTGTGTATATACTATGGAATATTACTCAGCCATAAAAAGAATGAAATCCTGCTATTTGTGACCACATGGGCAGACCTCAGGGCATTATGCTCCGTGAGAGAAATCCGAGAAAGACAGATACCGTATGATCTCACTTACGTGTGCAATCTCAGAACAAAACACAAGGAAACCAAGCTCACAGATACGGAGAACAGATCGGTGGTTGGGGGAAGGGAATGGGCCAAGGGAGTCAAAGTCAAAAGACAAGAAGAAGCTGCAGAAAGGCTCTGGAACTGGGGAAACAGCCCAAGTCTCAGATTCAAGCTGTGGGACAGTGGGGGCCTCCGACAGCATCCTCCTGGTGGGGCCATGCTGGGCGGGCCTTGGGCTCTGCCCCTTCAAGGTACTTCCTGGCTCCTGTCAATTCTTTTGTACGTGACAGGTGCACCAGGAGTGCCCAGCCCACAGCAGGTGCTCAGAAGTACGTGCTAAATGAATGAGCGAATGAAAATAGATGGGGGCCTGAAATGCCGTTTAAGTTGGCTTGTTTCCAAGGCTCTGTCACTCATAATAGGGGTCTCGTGGCTGCTATCTTTATTATTAAATCTTCAGCACACTTTTATGTTCTGCATAAAACAAGCCCAGCGAGTCCAGGGTTTTGGATAGGTGTAAATTACATATGTTCTTCGTCTCTCTAGTGACTTTTAGTCATTCATCAACATATATCGATCAGGTTTCAGGAAGCAGGGGGATGGGCACTGGTGAGTGATGAGCTGCGTGGCAGGGGACATGCCACGGGGACGGCTGGGTCTCTAGGCTTCTGACGAGTGACGTACTGACCCTGGGCTGAGAGTCGAGGGGGCAGGTGGACGTGTGGGCGTGGATCTCGAGTTCAGGTTTGGACATGAGCAGCGCGAGGCGCCCGGGGCACCTCCACGGGAACACGTTGGGTTGGCGGTTCCTTAAGTAAGTTAGGAATCCAGAAGAGGGGACATTTGGGGATCAGTGGTGCACAGATGACGGGGGGATGAGAACCAGGAATCATCTTCTAATCCGAGTCACAAAGATTAGTGCTTGTGTCATCTTGTTAGAGAGCTGTACTTCAGCTCCGACGGAGAGGTCATTGACTTGCTTTGAATTAAGTTTTCTAGACGGTGTGAGGAAGAGGTCCAGGTTCGCTCTTCTGCCTGTGACTATGTAGCTGTCCCAGCACCGTTGTTATTGGGCTTATTGCTGGACTCTCAGCTCTGTTCCGTGGATCTATACGCCTGTCCCTGTACCGTCGCCGTTGCGGTAGCTTTGTAGGAAGCTTTACAGTTAAGCAGTGTGATTCCTCGGACTTTCATCTTACTCCTCAGGGCTGTTTTGGCTGCTCAGGATCCCTCACAATTCCGTAGACATCTTAGGATGAACTTGACAATGTCTGCAAGGAAGTCAACTGGAATTTTGGTGGGGATTGCATTGGGGCGCATCAGGTCTTCCAGACATGAATGGGGCTTTCTTCCCGTCTGTGCCTATCTCCTTCAATTCCCTTCAGCAGTGCTTTGTGGTTCTCAGAGTTTAAGCTCTCTCCTTCTTTGGTCACATGTATTCCTAGGTATTTATTCTTTTTAATGTTACTGTGAATGGAGCAGTTTCTCGGCTTCATTTTCAGAGCGCGGGTGTGCAGAATTCTATGTACGGATACAGCACCGTATGCTGTGCTGTGTGTCAAGTTCTTGTGATCCTTTCTCACTTGTGCTCCCCAGTGTACTTCATCTGCTGTGATGAGATCCCTTCTTACAATCTTCCTCGACGATCTTTCTAAAAAGACAGGCCTTACTTTCCAGTCAAATACCGCCCTACTGTATCAGAGACGCAAGTCAGAAATTTACCAACCGGCACAGTCAGATCACGGCTGTCTTACGCTGTGGCCCGAATATCCGTGCCCCCCGACCCCCCAGTTCATACATTGGAAGAAAGACCATTTGAAGAAAATGCAGAAGCAAAAGCCACAGTCCTTTTCATTCCAATGAAATGTTTATTTCCAGGATAAATGAGCAGTTACAACAAACTAAATAACAGACCCTTTCTGAAATCACTGCTTGCATTCATCCGAGGGACCGATTTCCTCTACTTTCAGTGCATGTCCTAATGGTGGATACTTTCCAAGAGTCTAGTAATAAATTTGCAGTCTCTGGACTCTTCCTGTCCAAGGACCGTCTCTGTCCTTCAGGCAGGGATGCAAGGCTGGGTTTTCCTTCAGTCACATTTACACGACCTGATCCCCCACCCCCGCTCGCCCGCCCCTCTCTCTGGTGGCATCTGACGCATGGGGCAGCTCATGCAGATGGAGAGAGGAGATGCGACTGGGCTCAGCCAGCTGGGAGGGCTGGGGCCAGCTCCACCGTGAACTCGCGGTGACGGGTGCCCCCCACCCGGACCTGGTTTGAGGAGAATACCGATTCCACTGCATCACGAGAAGCCGTTGCTGGTGTCAAGTGAGGTGGAGAAGGGACGTGAGTTTTCCTAAACTTTCTCCCTACACTTTCAACGTCTGTACGCAGCTCATCAGAACTGATTTCCAGGAGGTCACTGGAGACATCGCCAAGCTTATGACAGGAAGGTTAGAAAGACCCACTGAATGGGTTCTGAATTAACACCATACACTCGCCAGATAAACGTGCTCAGCGACATGTGCCCATGCTGGGTAGCCTCCGGCAAAGCGGCTCCGTGCTCACAGTTGTTCGATTACTGGCTTATGTCACGGGGGTCTGAGGGTGCCTGTTTGTCCGGGGAAAGGCTAGTGCACCTTGTCTAGAAAGTGCCAGCTTGGAGCCAAATCCCCTGAGTGTCCACACAGCTCATCAAATTTGTTCTCAGCTTCCCCCCTCTTCCACCCCGCGCTCCTTCCAGACAGGGCGCTAAGTACCAGCACTGTTGTAACTCCAGGTACAAACACTTCCGTGCTTTGGGGACACGTGGGGCAACTCTGGCGTGAATAACCTTGCACGGGTGTGAAGATACTTCATGTCTCCTCTGAGACGGCTTTTTTTTAATCCCCTTGCTCCCTCCTCCATTCTTCCCTCCATCCCTCCATCTCCTCACCCCCACGTCCACAGTCCATAATCATGACATAGCTCTCCAAATATAAATTTAAGCTCCCATTCTCTCTCCTTTAAACAGAAGGCAGCATACTAGTCACACTGTTCTGGACATTGTTGTTATTGTTATAACTCTCTCATTTAGTGAGAAGAGAGATTCCGCCCCCACCCCACCAGGAGAGACTAGTCCATTAACCAGCTCTTCTGATGGGTATTTGGGTCATTTTCAATCTTTCAAACTTAAGGCCACAAGGAATAACTTGGTGTTGTGTTATTTTGTACGTGTGCGAGGCTATCTGAGGGATATTCCCAGAAGCGGACTCAGGGGGTGAAGGCGTGAATGCGGTTAAAACCGGGTAGAGAGCGCCACGTCCTCCTCCATCCAGGGGGGTTATGCCCATCTCTGCTCCCTCCCAGGGGCGCACTGAGGCGGGGAGGTGGCGGCGTCTGCCCCCCATGAGGGCAACGAGGGAGGCATTGTCTGTACAAAACTTACAAACCAATAATGAAACCAAATAAAAACTGGCGGGCTTCTTTTTGACACCCTGAGTTGGAAATTCTAGTCACTGATGAAATACTCCCCACAAAAATCTTCGATTGTCTAAATTCTCAGTGATCAGTGCGGTGACTGTTGGGTTTTAATCATCTACATGTGATCTTTTTTTTTCTTTTAAGGTTTTATTTATTTATTGGACAGAGAGAGCTCAAGTAGGGGGAGCAGCAGAGGGAGAGGGAGAAGCAGGCTCCCCTCTGAGCAGGGAGCTTGATGCTGGGCTCCATCCCATCATGACCTGAGCCAAAGGTGGATGCTTAACACACTGAGCCCCCCAGGCGCCCCTCCATGCGATCTTTGCATCCTGTCTACGTGGAAGTTAACGTGGAGAGCTCACGGTCACCCGGTCACACGGTCGCCCGGTCGGCCTCCTCAGACTCGGCCGCCCGCGTGGTGGGTTGAGGGCAGAAGGTTCCAGAGGCAGCAGGAGCGTGGGGGGTGGCGGGCTCACTGCCAGCACGGCTCTGTCCACAGCCCCCGGCCCTACACACGCCTGCATTCCAACCCAAGAGTCGCCGCAGGCTCGGAGGGTGAGCGCACTGAGTGTAAAAACGGAGAGACACACAACAAGCCCAGACTCTCAAATACAGAGGACGAACGGGGCTGCCAGGAGGGAGAGGGGGAGGGGTGGGCGAGAGGGGGGAAGGGGATGAAAAGAATACAGTCAGGAACACTGTAATAACGTTGCGCAGCCAGTGCGCGCGACACGGTGAGCGCGGAGCAAAGTACGGAATTGACCAATCCCTGCGTTGTGCACCTGATGTTAACGGAGCCCTATGCGTCAACCGTCCGTCACTTAAAAAAAAAGATCAAGAAACAGGACAGGAGTTACTTCAATGCAATGCTTCTATGTGACCACTTAAAACTTCTATTTGCGTTTAAACCTTAAAAATTTGCAGAAGTTGGTCTTAAAAACGGCAAAAGGAATCACACATTATTATTTGTTACTGTGACAGACCAATATGTAGATTTTTTTTAAATTGCTGAAATAAAAAAGCATTAGGCCATTCTTTGAGCTGTAGTGGTAATGTTATTTTATGTGCCTTCTAATCCTTTTTGCTGGTGTGATTCATTATGTACGTGAAGTTCAAGAAAAGAAAAAGATAACTGCATTTCTTTCCAGACATACGATAACTCCATGTTCATTCTAATTTTACTGAGAGTAATTCATGGAGGGGGGAGGGGTATGGGTGTCCACATATGACTATTTACCGCGCCCCAGCATTGTGTGCGGGGACCCCAATAAGCTCGTGGATGGATTCTGTCATTACACCGTAGGATGGCAGCCAAGCCAGCCACTGGGTAATGGTGCCCCAGTGTTGGCTTACATCGTGTTCCTCTCCAGTGAGGGCGAGAATTTCCTCCAGCACTGAAGAGCCCCTTACACTTCCTCTCGTTTTCTAAACCCGGGGCACTAGCTCTTCAGTTCTTTTAATTATTCCCTCTGCTCGCTTCCTTCTGGGGAAGTTTCACTCGATAAATCTCCCACCCAGTGTGATACGCAGAACAATGAGATAGTTTCCATGGCTGCTCACGGGGTGAATACCAAGGCTGTCTGCTCCCTGGTTCTGGACACTCTGCTTCTAGGAATACAGCCTTCACATCCATTTTTTAAAGTATTTTATTTATTTATTTGAGAGAGAGAGAGAGAGAGCACACAAGCAGAGGGAGGGGCAGCAGGAGAAGCAGACTCCGGCTGAGCAGGGAGCCCCACGCGAGACTCGATCCCAGGACCCTGAGATCATGACCAGAGCCCAAGGCAGATGTTTCACCAACTGAGCCCCTAGGTGCTCCACCAACATCCATTTTTAAAAGCTCCCCCAACTACTGACTGATACTAAATTTAAAATCAATCTAACCTCTTAATTCCTTTGGGTAATGACCTCCCTTAGCGACAACACCCATATTTCCGTACGTGCGGACACAGCACATAGTTTCAGGCGCACCTTTCTGTGGCATTCATGCCATCATCCGGCTTGGGGGCATTATCTTGGCTTTGCCGTTGGCACCTGCCATAGCTCCCAAGGTTTTCCATATCGCGGCAACGGCAAATTCGAATGGTCAGAGTCAACTGTCCTTATTCTGATCACACACACCCCACAAAATCGAGCAGTGAATGTCAAAGCCAGAGTTTGCTGCAGACAAGGAGGTACCCCATGACCCCACATTATGACATTAATGAGCCCTCTCCTAGAGGAGTGGCCTCACACACTTCTTGCTATTTTCTCATGATTTAGGAAGAAATATATGCTCATTATAGAAAATTTAGAATGTGCAGAAAACCACAAAGGAGAAAATAAAATTCTCCCTTCAGAGAAGACACTTAAACATTTTAGGGTCTTCTCTATAATACAGATCTGTGCTAAAACAGAGTGGCTCCTTGCCACAGGGGGCTGAGCACTTGAAAATGTGCTTGTCCAAGGGCACCTGGGTGGCTCATTAAGCATCTGCCTTCGGCTCAGGGCATGATCCCTGTGTTCTGGGATCGAGCCCCACATCAGGCTCCTCCACTGGGAGCCTGCTTCTCCCTCTCCCTCTCCCACTCCCCCTGCTTGTGTTCCCTCTCTCGCTGGCTGTCTCTCTCTGTGTCGATTAAATAAATAAAATCTTTTTAAAAAAAATTTAAAAAAAGAGAAAAAATGTGCTCGTCTGGACAGAGGTGAGCCCTAAGCATAATATAGACACTGGAGTTTGAAGACTCAGCGTGGAACATGTACAATGTAAAAATCTCATTAATGGTCATCTATATTGATTACATGTTGAATTAATATTTTTTGACATATTGGGTTACGTTATATTATGAAATCAACTTGAGTTGTTTCCTTTTACTTGTTTAATTTGGCTGCTAGGAAACTTAAAATTGTGTCTGTGGTTCCCATGCTAGTTGTGCTGGGTACTGCTGTGTAGTTTCTGGAATCAGACCTTCATGCTTTGACACATCAGAGGGGTCCTGAAGATCCATGACCTGGTTGGGTCTCTATGCTCTATGTGATTCCACGTCTGGAGGAAGCAACCTAGGGGGAAAACATCTGGAAGCTTCTGAGGACGCGTGTTGCCGCCGCCCTAGCCCCTGTGATGCTGGTGGAACTCAGTCCACATCAGGTTCATGGGCACACCTGCAGAGTTATCCACCTGCCCCTGGGCGTGGGACCCAAGGCAGGGCTGTTCCGGCGAGCTCCTGGATTTCTCCATCTGCTGGAGAAGAAATGGGCTCTTACCACCACAGTGGCCCATAGAAGAGAGGTCCGCACCTGCTAGTAACTGTTGCTGACCACACACGGAGCTCGGCTGCCTAGAAGAAAGCACGTGGAGATGGAAGCAGTATGAGAGATGGATGGGGACAGACCCCCTTGTTTGGGCACCTGGATCCAGCAGGGGTCGAGGCTGGAAACCTCTGGGCTTTTCAGTTATAAGAGTTGGTATATTCTATTTCCACTCTTGCCTGCTTAATTCTGTTTCAGTTGTGTTCTGCCACTTGCATCCTGGAGGGGTCTGACTGGTGTGTGTGCGAGGAGTTTTGTGTGTGGGACCAAGTGTCACAGTTGCTGAGAGCCTGGCATTGGCCCAGCTTCTGGAACTCATTGGCATGGTCATTCTTGATCTTTCCATCTGTGCCATGAACTCTGACATGACAGGAACTCTATTTCTTGGGTATATTATCCCCCCGAGACATGCCTACTATGCCCCAAGCCCCTTGTATTTTATGCAGGTGTTAATTGTTACCCCCAGAGCTAGGAGCCGTTGAAGAGATCAGGGCATGTCCCTTGACTGAGCCAAGGATTCCATTTTATCTTTACTGGTTGCTGTCCGGCCATACCCCCGTGTCTGGGTCTGTCGGAGGTCACGCTGTCTCTCATTACTGCTTATGATGACTTCACTCGCGGGTATACCGTGAACACCTTCCCAGGCCAAAAACATTTGCAAATGAAAGTTGTCATGACTGACGATGCTCAGTTACACCAACGTAGTATCACTTCCACCTCCTCTATCCTGTGGGACCGGGGAGACTGCTTCTTCATATCCAGTCGGAGTTTTGGCTTTGCGATTTACTATTTCAGTGATTCATGAGTGTTAACAGGACGCTCCTGAGATGCCGACTTTCAGATTCCAAGTGTAAGATCAATTTTTCTAAATGATTAATTAGAACTTAAAATATGGTATGTTACCCTGTTGGGTACAGAGTTTGATACACGTATTAGTGTATGCACGCACACACACACACGCACACACACGTGCGCGTGCACGCACGCACACGCACACACGAGCACACGCACATGCACACATGCACACACATGCGCGCGCACACACGCACGCACACGCACGCACACAATATACGTACAATTCTATTGACTCAGTATGGATTCAGATCAAGTGTCCAGTTTGCCTGCTTTACGTGTGATGCAGAGAGAGTGCGGTGTTAAAATCTCGCAGTACTAAGGGCAGCGCGGTTGAGCTTGGAGGAGGACTTCTCCTGCTGCACATAGACAGAGATCAGCCACAACTTCCAAAATCATCCTGGAGAAACACACAATCGAGATAAAGATCTGCCTTGGTGGGGCGCCTGGGGGTCTCAGCCATTAAATGTCTGCCTTAAGCTCAGGTCATGACCCCAGGGTCCTGGGATGGAGCCCCGCATCGGGCTCCCTGATCGGTGGGCAGCCTGCTTCTCCCTCTCCCTCTGCCTCTCCTCCTGCTTGTGCTCTCTTTCGCTGTCTCTCTGTCCATCAAATATATAAATCTTTAAAGAAAAGATCTTCCTTACTATGCACATACAGGCTCACAATCGGTGTTCCGGGCCTTTCCTCCCACTGGAGAGCAACAGCTGTGTATAACTAAGCTGACGGGACCATTTGACGCGTGGTTGTGATTCTGGAACACCGTCCAGCAGTCCCTCGTGGACTATTTCCTGAGCGCCCCTTCTATTTAGGCAACGTGCAAGCTCTCAGGTCCTCTTTGTATGCCAGCTTTGTCCCTGTCTTGTGCATCACTACTGCATGTCTCGTCTTACGACGGTTTCACTTGTGCTGGTGTAACCTCTCTGTTTGAATAGCTTTTCCCCGGAACCACACGGCGCACCAGGATTCCATGACCTTTGCGGTTTGAACACTGTCTCCCACCGCAGTATGACCCAACTCCGTGCGATGCCCCGACAGTGAACATAACCTCGGCGGTCCCGCGGTCATGTCTTCTATTTAATAAACAACCAACGAATATTTAGTGAGGCCCTTAGACGTGCACGGCACTATTTCGGGGAACCTTGAGCAAGCGTTGCGAGCTCATTCATTCTGCGGTATTTAGCGTTTGTCAGATTCCAGCCGGGCATCGAGGGTAACGGGTGCAGGTGGGTGGGCTGCGTCGCCCGGGGGAAGGTGGAGGGGGAAACCGAAGGTTCTCTGAGGTCTCCTGTCCCACAAGAACAGAGAGCCATGGGGGCCAGAAGGAAGGGAAAGGACGGCTTCCCTGTGGGAGGGAGCTCCACCGGCCTCTGGCCCTCGAAGGCAGGGACCGTTCCTGGTCTTTGGACTTCACGGAGCCCCGAGGGAGCAGGTCTTCAGTATTGTCAATGAATCCATGTAGGAGTGGCATCCAAAATCAGGCCAGCACTACCAGTTATTACAGCGTCTCACTGCGAGCCTCAACCACGTGCCCTTCCAGAGACGGGCCCGAGGGGCCTCCTGACGGGGACGGGCCCGGCTCTGTCCCCAGACGGTGCAGCTCCCTACTTCCGTGGCTGAGGAAGGCAGCCCAACAGGCCTAGAGTGACAGATGATGGCGGGCCAGAGGTTGTAGGATCACAAGCCCTGGTCTTCTGGACCAGCGACTTCAGAATCAAAGAGAATACTTGGGAAGTGGTTGAGGAGGAAGATGGGAAACATAGAAGCGGTGACTTGTGTCCAAATCAGAGTGATTCATGGGCTGCTGTTTAGTGTTTAATCTCCAGCGGGCTCGCCTAGTCTCATTCCTGTGCCAATAACGGAAACATTGAGTGTGACTTCGTCACATTTATTCCTGGAGATATTAAATAAAACCAAAAGCTCGGTAGCTCCATAGCACATTAGTACGCACCTGCAGCGTGGTCTGCAGCTTAACAACCCTAATTTAAAAGAACTCAGACCTTGACATTTATCTTTTAATCAAGGAAAAGAAGAGCTTGGGTGCATTCTCTTGAGCAAATACAGCGCCTTCTTTAAATAAGCCAGCGTGTCTCACTCCAGCTGCACGCTGTACAATGCATACCTCTGCGAGCTTACACCTTAATTTCTAATTCTTCGATCGATAATCTGCAAACACGCGGCTTAGAGATCATCGACGAGGAAAATCACAGGATCCCTAAATGACGTCATTTCATCCCGCCCTTCAGTTCACAGATGACGGATGGGGCCCGGGTGAGAAGGGCGCACGGGGCCAGCTCTCCAGGGACACAGGCATCGGCCAGCTCTCCAAGGCCAAGAAAAACAGAGAGATGTGGAAAGGAACAGGACAAAAGCAGGAGCAAAATAGGGCTTCTAATTCAAACTCAGACGGTTTGAGGATTCGACCTTAGAGCAATTCAAGAGGAATTTTCCTTTAGAAGTCGTTTGTTCCTCTGAGACCGTTTCTCTTCCTTTGATACTCTCAAGCATGAATTTAATATCTTTACCCTAAAACAAATAGCTGCTGTAAGGCTCGAAGAACAAGAAGGCTATTACAGTCTACCCAGTGCAGTAAGATCATGAATTATTCTGCTGGTGGTTAAGCACTGGTTCTCTGAGTTGATTGAAAAATTGTGGGCTCAGCGAAATAATCTTCAGCCTGTCCCGTATTACAAGAATCCATTACTCACGCACGGAGCGGGTCTCTGGTCCACGGCAGACCCCGGGCCACCTCGAACGCCGTCTTCAGGCAATCTTTCCTTGTGCTCTCAGCCTTCAGGGTGGGTCCCCATTTCCGGTCTTTGGACAAGTCTCTCCTTGGCTGTCAGCCGCCTGCTACCATTTCAGACTGCCCCAGATGAATCCGCCAGCCCAGGCCCTGGAAGGCCTCTACCTGGGAACTCTGCGAATACCCAGAAGGGGAAAGTCTGTCTCTCCGTGCGCCCCACTGCTCTCCCAGGCCTGTTCTTACGCACCTGTTCTGGATGCTCAGAGATTGCCACCAAGAATTCAGAGAGGCGTTCTCGCTGTCCCTTGCCCTGCGGTGCAGGCATGACCGACCATAGCCCGGAGACCGCTGAGTGCTCAGAACAGCCTGGAGATTGTAGCTTTGACATTGGAAACTTGGCAGAAATCCCCCTGCACCCGAGGGGCATTTTTTAAGGGAAGAATAGGAAGCGACCAGAGGAGAGAGGATGCCTGAATATTCACAGGGATTCTTCCAGAAAGAACCGAGCCCCAAATGGGCTCTTTTTGCTTCTTCAAACCAGGACAGGAGAACCCCCTTTGGCCATAGAAGCAGGTGCAGAAAAGATGGAAGTGTCTGAAATCAGGCCTCCTGAGAGTCACCATAGCCTTTTCTGTCATCATTCTTGTGTAGGGTGCCTCACACATTCTCACACATGCTCACATACTCTCTCACACACACACACACACACACTCACAGTCACATACTCTCACACGCTCACACACACACTCACCCACTCTCACACTCACACACACTCACAGTCACATAGTCTCACATGCTCTCACACACACACTGACCCACTCTCACACTCACATACACACACTCATACTCTCACACTCACGCACACTCACACACACTCACCCACTCTCACATTCACACACTCTCACGCACACACCCACACACTCACATACTCTCACACACTCACGCACACTCAATCACGCTGCATTTACAGAGGGCGCCGTTTTAAGTGCTCTTTGAAGTTCTCACTTTGTGTCCCTGCCCCTCGTCTTCTCACGTATCTCTCCTCCGGCTCCGCGTCTGCCCCCGTCCCCAGCAGAGGGTAATACCTCATGGGTGTTTTCCATTCCTCCCTCTCTCCGTCTCTATGTCCGTCTAGCTATCATCTATGTATCATCCATCTATCACGTCTCTATTATCTCTCTGTCATCTGTCTATCGCCCACCTATCCGGAAGCCGACTTGGACTGCGATCCTTGTTTTGTATGGATGAGACTGCCTCGTGCCCCCCACTACTCTCGCTCAGCATGGCACGGACACACAGGCTCCCCGTTAGCTGCACAAATGCCCGGATGGCAGGGTGCCCCACCTTGTCCAATGTGTCCTTTCCGGACACACATGCCCCTTGTTTCTGGGTGGGGTCACTACACACAGGCGGTGGTAAACATCCCTGTACATGACATCTTAGGGTTTTGGTACTTTTTTCCCCCTATGGGGAGTGAGATTGTAGCATCAAAGGGTATGTTTTTAATTTTCGCTTAAGAACTTCCTGCCAGACTGTTTTCTAATGGTCTGAAACTATTCCCATTTGCATCCGTGGATGTCAGCGGCTTCTTTCCCCTGAATGCTTACCAGAGGGAGAGTTTACAATTCATTTTAACTTTGTCACTCTGATGGGCCTAACATGAGAATGCATTATTTATTTGGCAATTTTCAGCCTTCGGAGGGTTTTGAGTGTCTGTTCATAGGCCTATTGAACAGTTGGCTATCCTCTGTAATTGACTATTCTTATCCTTTTAAAATTAACTTGGACATTATAGATAACTGATTCTGTATCTACCATAAGAGTTGACTTTTTTCCCAGTCTACCATTTGTGTGTTGAATTTATAATGTACAGTTTCCTCTGTGAGATACAAGCGAGTTGTTTTGAATCCTGTATCTTTTGCCATGTAAAATTAAAACAACATTACCTTTCAAACAAATATGTTTATCGTTTCTCTTCTAACTTCTGATTTATTGTCTTGTTTACAAAAGTCTCCACATGACTACACATACAGAAGTGATGAGATGTGCTCAGAGTAATAGGAACTGTATTCTTCCGGCTTAAAGTAACATACCCGTATATTCTGTGGGACGGAGTTCTGGGTGTGGCCTTGCGGGGTGTCTGGCTTCTGAGTCTCTCCCAAGGCTGAAATCCTGTTGTTCCTGGGTTCCAGTCACCGCCTGGTACCCAGGGTCTGCTCCAAGCTCACGGGACTGCTGGCCACAGGGCCCCCTCAGGTCCTTGCCCTGTGGGCCTCTCCATGGGGCAGCTCACCACCTGGCTGCTGGCTTCATCAGAGCCCCAAGCGAGCGAGAGAGAAGAGTGAGAAAGAGAACCAGCCAAGGGGAAGGTCATGGTCATTTACACTTGTATCTGGGAGGTGCTGTAAATCACTGCCTATTCTATTCTATTCTATTCTATTCTATTCTATTCTATTCTATTCTATTCTATTCTATTCTATTCTATTCACTAGAAACGAGTCACTAAGTGCAGCCCACACTCTGGGGAAGGGATCCCATCAGGGCGTGAACACCAGGAGTGGGTCACATCTTGGAAATCTGCCTGTCCTAGTGACAGAGATCATCAGCATACGTGATCCTGTTTTTCAAGGAAAACAGTTTTGTCCTAAAGTAGCTCTTTATGCCCAGTTTTGTGTTTATGTATTTGTTTTGACCTCTTAACTTTAAATTGAATCAATTTATTTTTATGAAAAATTACTGCACTGTCTTTTTTCTCTCTCTTTAGGTACTAATAACCTTATCTTCAAGGACAAACATCAGTGCCAAGGCTGAATCAGGGAACCATGGAACCAGAAGTTTCCTTCTGGTTTTCAAACTCCTTGGTGCTTTTCCAACCAGAAATTAACTTTCAAATGCGGCCGTGCTCAACAAAGCACATTTCACCCATTACAAACGTGTCTTTATTGTCTAATTAAGCTGCTTAGGATTTAGTGAACAGAGAGCCCATAACTGGGCTTTATCTGCCTCTTCATTACGCCGATGCCGCTTGATGTGCCTTTTGAAGCCGATACACTGACTTTTTATATTTTCATTTCACAAAGAAAGCCTTTAGCCATGTGCAGACTGCATTAACATGAAAACCCAGCTTAGCAATCACCATGGAGACTTGGGATTTAATCGAGCACCAGTGAAATCAAAGATTACACTCACAACAATATTTTCTTGGAAATTAGTTCATTCCAAGCACAAAACTAAAACAGAAGGGAATTATTATGGTTTTATAATTTTATTTAGCTGTGTATATCTGTCTCTATTTGTTTACTTCCTGAAGGTATAATAACCAGGGTAAATGCTATTGGGAAGCTGCCCAGAGAACCAAACAGTAGAAAAAAGAAGTCTTTTTCTATGTGAGGAAAATATCCATGTTGGGATGGTTTATGCTATGTTTGGAGGCAAAATAAAAGATTTATAAAACACATCGTGGGAAATTTTTATCATCAAAAGTAGCTTCTGTTCATTGAAATCAATTATGCTGTTTAAAATCATCTCAAGAGTATATCCACCTGCATACTTAAGCTAGTGGCATAGAAATCAGATAAACATAGGGGTGGCAGGTTTATTTTGGAATGAAAGTAATCAGAAGCTAAGAAGGCAGGTTAGTGATTTTCATAAATGTGTGTTTTCTTGGTAGTCACAGAATATCTGAGCAATTAATGCCGTCAAATGCATACGCTCACTACTTGTTATTTAAATTGTTGCAGCTTTCTTGAAGTGTAACTTACTTACAATAAGGGGCACATTTTAAAGTGTATAGTGAGATGAGTTTTGACACACGCACATGCACGAAACCATCGCACAATCGAGATAATGAACTTTTCCAGCAACCACCAAAGACTCTTCTTTGCACGTTTCAACTCATCGCTCCTCCTGGCCCTCAGCCCTTCCCTCCCACCATCCAGGCAACCTTGGGCCTGCTTCTCTGACACTATAGATTGGGTCACGTTTTCCAGATTTTTTGTAAATGGAATTATCCAGTAGGTACTGTTCATTGTCTGGATTCTTTGACCGGCTTCATTATCGCGAGACTCAGCCATACCGGTGAGTGCGCCAAAGACTTGCTCCCTTCCATAGCTGAGTATCGGTCCATAGTGTGAACGTGGCAAATTTGTGTATCCGTTCATCGGTTGATGAGCGTGGGGCTTGTTTCAGCTTTTGGCTATAAATAGAGCTGCTGTAAATATTTGTATGTATGTGTTTTGTAGACATAGGCTCTTATTTATTTGGGGTAAGTGCTCAGCCGTATGACAGGTGGGTTTTTGAGTAGGTGCGGACATAACATAACGGTCTCTATCCTGCGTCGTTGTTGCGAAGAGAAATACTTTAATGCAGAGAAGTGGCCCTGCGCTGGGCACAGAGCAGTGAAGAACGATCACTTACTCCTAACGCACAGAAGCTACGCTCGCTCTCCCGTTTCCTTGGGGTCTGTTCCGCAGCCTCACCCCCCCAAAGTGCCCACTCCCCATGAGCTGGGAGAGCAGGCCAGGCCCCCTTCCTGCCAGTGCCCTGGAGCAGGAGGCAGCCCCTCCGAGAGAAGCCGTGGCGTCTGGGCACACACCCCGAAGGGGGCTCCCGGCTCATGGCACGGGGAGCTGGTGCTCAGGTGGGGGACGGAGGCACTCAGCCCATGCTTCTAGAGCCCGCCGGAGCGCCGAGGAGGCGCGCCGTGACCCGGGAGTGCCCGGTCACCTGCCGCCGCGCGCGTCCAGGCGTCCAGGTGGCGCACGCCGAGCCTGGCGTCCAGGGGCTTCAGGGGCCGTCTTCTACCGGGAGACGCAGGAGCGGCGGGGGCCGAGTCCGCGCAGCGCGGGCCAGGACGTGACACCTGCTGCTCAGTGGCGCCTGCTGGCGGCGAGGCGAGGCAGGTGCGAGCCGGGCAGGAAGCGTTGGGGGCTTCGGCGGCCGGGCTGGGAGCGCAGAGCCCGGAGCTGGGCGGCCGGGCAGGAAGCGCAGAGCCCGGAGCTGAGCCGGCGGCAGCCCGAGCGGGCGCGCCTGCGGGCAGGAGGCCCTGTGATTGGGGCCGGTCCCGAGGACCTCGCTGCGGGTTGGTCGTCCAGCCCTGGAGACGCCTCGCGGCAGCCGCGTGATGCGCGCACGGCCTCAGGTGCAGGAGGGCGCCGGGCCTAGAGGGCTGGCTGGGTGGCCTCCGTCCCCCACCTGGGCACCAGCTCCCCGCGCCATGAGCCGGGAGCCCCTTCGGGGTGTGTCCCCAGACGCCACGGCTTCCCTCGGAGGGGCTGCCTCCTGCTCCAGGGCAGTGGCAGGAAGGGGGCCTGGCCTGCTCTCCCACGTCGGGAACCCCCTCCCCGCCGCCCCCAGCTCACCGGGAGTGGGCACTCTGGGGGCTGAGGCTGCAGAACAGACCCGGAGAGCCACGCGCTTTGGGCAGCGTCTGCCGTGCTGGACCCCAGTACCTCCTGGAAATGAGGTAAGAAGGAAGAAACTAGAGGAACATGTCCCAGGCGGTTAGGATTGCCCAAATTCGCTGTTCGCGCATGTGCAGCGGGTCCCATAGGAAGTCCCTTCGGACCGCGTCCAAGCTGTAAGACGATGGACAGAGCGTTGAATTGTGTTGTCATCTGCGGGGAAGGCTGCGAAGAGTAGTGGGCGGCCAAGGACAGGCGGCAGCGGCCGCGGGGGTGGCCCCCCAGCTGCGTGCGGCCTGCGCACTGCCCCCCACAAGTCGCGGGAAGTAGTGCGGTCCCGGGACGTCCCCGAGGAGCACCCCCGCTCCCCGCAGGAGGTCACTGCTGTTGCCGCTGTCCGCCCAGCGGTGCGGGAACACGGCCGCGGTCGGAGCCGCAGGTGTAAACAGTGACGGGAAGCAATGACATTGCGTCCCACAGTTGCCTTCCAGACTCCTCCGGGGCTGCATCACAGGGCCGAGGGGGTTCTGGGTGAGAGAACCCCTCAATAATAGCGCCCTCTCTGCTGCTTCATGCAAGTGCTGCGTCATCCGCCCCTTCACGCAAGACGCTGACCCTCTGTCAGGTCCGGTTGTCACTGCGCGTCCTCAGCCGCCGGGTCCCCAGAACGTGCTCCAGGACAGGTGCCCGGACTGAGGGCTGCTAGGCTGCTTACCTTTGCGTTGCTGTCTTTATTTATATCCACGAACACAGGACTAAGGACATGGAAACCAGTACTCGTATAATTCAGGATCAAATAAAACGAGAGAGCTTGTAAAATTGATGGAAAAACTTTTATTAAAATATGAAAATCTAAGTATTTCTGTAACTATAAATACTTATAAAATAAATATATAATTTATACACATATGCAGTAATTATAACTCATAATAATTCAATGTATACTTAGAATAATTTATAGAATATAGTTACATAAATATTTACAATGAAAAGTAATAACATAGATAAAGTCTTTTCTGTCTACACGAATTGCATGTATCACTCCCTTTGCGTTGGAGGGAGACCCTCTGCATCTCACACACACCTGGTGGGTCTCCTGGCCTGGCCGCGTGTGTAAACGCACATTCATCCCAAGAAGCCCTTTTGCAGCTCAAGCATTGTCCTACAGAAGTTTTTTAAGGGAATATGTGTAGAACTCGTGAAAGCATCATGTTTTCTACCTTTTCTCACCTGTAGTGTTGGGAAAGCAGAGAGGCTGGGAGGTCATTTTATCATTTTAAAAAAGTAGCAAAATCTGCGTATTATTAGAGAGAGGGCATAAGGTGTGATTTTTCTCCCATCCTCAATGAATGTCCATGACCTGAACCACAGTGGTGGACAAGTCCAGTGGTTACCAGTTCCTTCGTAGTCTGTGCCACAGTTGTGCAGTGCACAGCCTTCACAACTGTCTGTGGTGGGCCTACAAACCACGTGGCAGACAAAGTCCTATGTGTGCATATTTTCAAAGCCAATCTCAAAATATGGGAGATGATTTATCTTGCTTTAAGGAACAGTCACATGACTATGAGAGGTTAAATGGCTTGTTCAAGACCACAGCCCACTCTTTGCCACCTCCCAAACTTTCATTTCAACCTGGAGGATTTCTTTTGCATTTCCCGTAAGGGCAGGTCTACTCGAACTCCCTCAGTTTTGAGAGTTTTTTTGCTTGTTGTTTGGGTGGTTGGTTGGTCGGTGGGGCTGGGGAGGTTGTCCTCATCCCTCTTTCATTTGGAAGATGGCTTTGTTGGATATAGAATTCTTGGTTGACAATTCTTCTTTCAGCCCTGCAAGTACGTTCCCACCCTTCCTTCTGGCCTTCCTGGTTTCTGACCAAAAATCCGATATTAAAGTTACTGAGGATAGCTTGCGTGTGATGGGTTGCTTCTCTCTTGCTGTTTTCAAGTTTCTCCCTTTGTTTTTTGCTTTCCAGCAATTTGACTGGAACATGTCTCCGTGTGGATCTCCTTAAGCTTATCGTGCTTGGAGTTGGTGGAGTTTCTTGGAGTCATGTGGATTCGTGTCTATTCATTCTATTTATCCTACTATATATTTTTTAGTGAAGACTTTACTTTTAGAGCAATTTAAGGGTCACAGCAAAATTGAGAAGGTACAGATTTCCCATATACTGCCTGCCCCCACATGTGTGTAATCTCCCCACCCCCTGCCCCTATATCAGCTCACCAGTACCAGCTACCAGAGTGGGACATCCATTAAAATTGAGGGATCAGCACTGATGCACCATAATTACCCAAAGACCATAGTTTATGTTTTACTTCCCTTTTGAGGTTGTACATTCTGTGGGTTTGGAAAACTATGTAATGACATGTATCCATCATTATGGTATCATATGGAGTATTTTCACCTCCCTGAACATCCTCTGTGCTCTGCCTGTGGCTCTTGTCCTCTCCCCGCCCCTGGCAACCACTGATCATTTGATTGTCTTCATAGGTTTGCCATTTCCATTCCCATGTCCTATAGTTGGAATCATACAGTACATGGCCTTTTCAGTATGTGTTCTCCCACTTAGTAATAGGTTTTTGAAACTCCTTCATATCTTTTCATGGCTTGATAGCTCATTTGTATTTTTAGCGTTGAATAATATTCTGTTGTCTGGGTGGGCCACAATTTAATGAGCCATTCCCCCGCTGAAGGACATCTTGTTGGCTTCCAAGTTCTGATGAGTTGAATTGAGCCGTGTTGGTTTTTGTGTGGACAGAGTTTTCAATGCTTTTCAGCAAGGAGAGTGATTGCTAGTAAGGGTATTTTTGGTCTGCGAGAAATGCCAAGCTGTCCTCCAAAGTGGCTGCGCCATTTTGCATTCCTAGCAGCCATGAAGGAGCGTTCCTGTGCTTGCCACCCTCGCCAGCACGCGGTGTTGTCAGAGTTCTGGGTTTTGACCATTCTTTTTTTTTTTTTAAAGATTTTATTTCTTTATTCGACAGAGATAGAGACAGCCAGCGAGAGAGGGAACACAAGCACGGGGAGTGGGAGAGGAAGAAGCAGGCTCACAGGCAGAGGAGCCTGATGTGGGGCTCGATCCCATAATGCCGGGATCACGCCCTGAGCCGAAGGCAGACGCTTTAACCGCTATGCCACCCAGGCGCCCCTGGGTTTTGACCATTCTAATATGGGTGTAGTGGTATCTCGATGTTGCTGTTTTAAAATTTTTAATTTAAATTCAATTTAATTAACATATATTATTAGTTTCAGAGGTGGAGGTCAGTGATTCATCAGTGTTATATAACACCCAGTGCTCATCACATCACGTGCCCTGCTCAATGCCCATCCCCCAGTTACCACATCCCCTCACCCGCTCCCTCCAGCAACCCTCAGTTGGTTTCCTAGAATTAAGCATCTCTTATGGTTTGCCTCCTCTGTTTTCATCTTATTTTATTTTTCCTTCCCTTCCCCAATGTTTATCTGTTTTGTTTTTTAAATTCCACATATGAGTGAAATCATATGGTATTTGTCTTTCTCTGACTGACTTATTTCTCTTAGCATAATACCCTCTAGTTCCATCCACGTCTCAATGTTCTTTTAATTTGCATCTCCTTGATGACATACTACACGGAACAGCTTTTCATATGGATCTGTAGTATCTTTGATGAGCTGTCTGCTAAGGTCTTTGGCCCATTTTTTTTTTTTTTTTTTTTTTTTTTTTTTACAGGGANCAGCCAGCGAGAGAGGGAACACAAGCAGGGGGAGTGGGAGAGGAAGAAGCAGGCTCATAGCAGAGGAGCCTGATGTGGCTCGATCCCATAACGCCGGGATCACGCCCTGAGCCGAAGGCAGACGCCTAACCGCTGTGCCACCCAGGCGCCCCCTTTGGCCCATTTTTAATTGGGCTGTTTATTCTCTTATTGTTGAATTTTTAGAGCTCTTTGTATATTTTGGATAACAGTCCTTTATTAGATGTTTCTTTTGCAAATGCTTTCTCCCAGTCTGTGGCTTTTCCTTATTCTCTCGGCATTGTCTTTTGCAGAGCAGAAGTTTTTATTTTAATGAATTTTTATTTAAACAAAGTCCAGCATGTCTTTGTCTTTGTATTTGAAAGTTATGACCACATCCAAGAGTATCTGAATTTTTTCTTATATTGCCTTCTAAGACTTTCATAGTTTGTGTTTTACGTTTGGGTGTGTAATCCGTTTTGTAATTTCTGTGAAGGGTGTGAGGTCTGTGTTGGGATTCACTTTTTTGCATGTGGCGGTCTCGTCTTTCCAGCACCGTGTGTTGAAAGACTATCTTTGCTTCAGTGTGTTGGTCTGTTGTTGTGAGATAGTTAGACAAGAAGAAAGGACTAGAAAGGCGTTGGGAGTAGTTGGCGCCAAAGTGTGGGAGAAACCACGTGGGGATGGGACCTTCTGTGTTCCTTAACAAGCTTTGCAGACTCAGTTGACTTCTCAAACTGAGTGCATATGTCACTTCGATAACGTTAAAAGTAAGTTTTAATAAATGGGCAAAAGGTAGAAACAATGTGCAGAGAAGGCATGCCCATGGCTCAGTAAGAGCTCAGCCTCACCCATGATGGCAGAAGTGCAAAGAGAGCGGCTCTCCCGTCCGGCTGGCAGAGGCCAATCAGGTTGGTAGCCGCGGTATTGCTGAGATGAGGGGGGTACAGCACAGGCAGGAAGAGGAGCGCGGGCGTCCTCATGCGCTTACAGGAAGTACCGCCATGTTATTTCCGTAAGCGGAGAACGCTCGCTCTAGAGCCGTGTCCGTGGTGCGATCCCATCGTGCAAAGAAGAGGAATAGGAGGAATCTGTGGTGGTCGTTTGCCTGGGTGGTGGTCGTAGGAACAGCTCTACTTGATTTCCTCTGGACGGGACTGCGAGCTGCAGGGGCTCGTCGTACGTGTCCACTTGACCAGGGGTGGGGGGTATCCCCGAGTGGGGTTCCACACTATCCGTGTGGGCCTGGGAGGGCGTTTCCAGATGACATCAACCTCCGAGTGGGTGGACCGGGTAAAGCAGGTTGGCCTCTCCACCCCGGGCGGCCCTCGTGCAAACTGCTAAAGGCCTGAAGCCAACAAAAGGCTGAGGAAGAGGGAATCCGCCCTCTCTGCCCTCCTGGCTTCCAGCGGGACTCGTCCTCTCCTCCCTCAGGTTCAGACCAAGACTGACGCCTGCACTCCGCTCTCCTGGGCCTCAGGCCGTCGGACTTGGACGGGAGCCGCGCCATCGGCCCTCCTGGGACTCGGGCTTGGGGACCGCAGATGATGGGGCTCCGCTCCACAATTCCCCAGCCCAGACACGGGTGAGTGGAGCGGAGGGGCCCCCCCGTCCAGCTCCTCCAGCCAGTGGTGAGCAGGGGGCAGAGAGCAGCAAACCTTGCTGTGCCTTTTCCAAATTTCTGACCCACGGAGTCTGTAAGTAACAAGTTTCTTTTTTCTTGTGTGTGAGTAAGTTGGGATCTGTTCGACGGCAACAGTGAACAGAGCGTTCTTTATGGCCCTTGAGTAGACGTAGGGAATCAGTGCCGGTTCAAAAGTGAAGTGAAAACACAAGCAGCAGCACATGAAACAATTTATTTAAAAAACTAAATGAAAAGAAACCAAAACCACCCGTTCCTGTGGGCATCTGTGCGTGCATGATAACACCGGCCCCTGAGGGCATCTGTGTGTGCATGATAACACCGGCCCTTGAGGGCATCTGTGCGTGCATGATAACACCGGCCCTCTTCAAAGGGCAGGAGCGTCTGCTTATGTTACCGAAAATGAATTTGTCGATTGTATGCAACCTCTCCGTAACCTCTCCACCTTTCCCTGCCAGCTGTGTCTGACTCTGAAATGGTGTGTTGGGATTCCCCAAAGTGTGCTTTCCTCATTCTCCACAGATTTATCTGAATTGGATGTTAACTTACATTTAAATTAACATTTCCTTCTGTTACAATTATATATATGCACATAAACATATGAACTGTGACATCATTTTGAAAGCTTTTAAACTTATATAGATCATGTAATTCTTTATATCCTGTAATTTAGCTTAAAAAACAGCAAACTATAATTGCAAATATAACAAACGGGGAATAAATTAGTAAAAGTGATAGAATCAAGAAAACATCCCATCCTAGACCCCATTTAATAACATGTGAAGGAAATAAGGATACTTTTAGTAAGATTTCAAGCAAACAGGAGAGATTCTGATATGGTTACGTGGACAAGATAAACCTTAAAAAAATCAGAGAATTTTGTGATGCAGAAATGATCCCTTATTAAAGGAAAATAGGCAGAAATATTAAAATATTAAACTGATACCGTTACCCAAATAATTTATAAAACTAAAATCCCCAGACAACGTGCAGGGTGCTCTTTGAAAACTGCATAGCAAAAATTCGTGAAAATCATCTTTCTCTTTTCATGGGTTTTCTTTTTAACTGGTCTGTGAGCGGCTCCTGTCCATATACAACAGAACTGTGATCTCACCAACAATTAGTTTCTGTTTTTGTGAATGACATGAGTAAAATTATCAGAAGCAAAATTATACGTAATTAAGTATCTTTAATTAACTAAATAACATAATTAAAGCTATAAATAGATAAAATAATTAATGCAATTATCTATTATAATTATCAGAAGCAAGCAGTGGAGGAAATCTGAGGCCACAGTAACAGCACCAAATGGAAAACACAGCAAGTTTTTAACCCCGTTTTCACATCAGGGAGAAGCAGCTGGGCTCAGTGTCTTCGTCCAAAGTAAAAGCTACTTGGTGCTGAGCAATTATACTGGAAATTTTTAATTTGGATCCTAATTTCCACTGATATTCCAGACTCAGAGAAATCATAAACGAGAGGAGGGCCCTTGCTCGTAGTGTAAGCTGCTGATCTTTGTTCCCCCTTAGGAAACTTTCCACCATCTCCACCGCCCGCCCCCGACCCCGGACTTTCTCATCTTTTGTCCCTGAGCACTTACAGGTGCGGTATTTTGGGCTGTATTCCTGTATTCCGAGCTGGACTCGGGGAGTGCATCTCTGTAATGACGTGTGCTCGGCATGTAGCTACACTGTTGCCATTCTGTCCCTGCGCCCCCTGCAGCTTCTCCAGTAGACGACCCCCCACTGTAATAACTGGGACATTTGCATGAGGGGAATAAGCAGCGAGAAAAAGTCACATCTGGAAATAAAGAACACCAGGCGTCCAACTTTCTCTGCGATGAAACAGGACACTCAGCCCCACTGGTTTAGGGAAGGGAAGAAGCGGTTGTGAGCCACAGTCACCGAACGCAGAGAACACACTTACCCGCACAAGTCAAAATGCACTTGCGTCCCTGCAGGTGGGGTTCTGAGCTGCGGGAGCAGAGTGTCTCAGAGAGAGGAAAATGATGTTGGTCAGTGCCCTGGTCAGATTAGGTTAGAGTTGGAAGAGCCTCTTCTGGGGGGCTTATTCGCTCGTTTGCTGTTTAATAGCCCACTGAAGACCTGAAGACAGGCCATGTGATCAGAGTCTAGATGCTTCTTTCCAGGGGACCACCTGCTGCATCCCTCACCTGCCTCCCCCGCCCCCCACTGGGAAACGTGCTGCCTTACTTGTTTCCCATCAGACGGGATCAAATCTGTCTCCTTGACAAACCCCAGCACTGAGCCTGCCTTAATCTGCTTGTACTGGAGTCTGGCTTTGTTTTGAACTGGACCCTCGAGGACCCCTTATATTGGTGAGATCATGACCCTTCCTTACCCCTTCTGGGGCCATCAGCTACTTCTCAGGGAAGCCATCTATTCTCTCTGCCCCCCCCCCCCATCTATTTCCCTTGGGAGTTCCAGAAGCCAACTTTGTTCCAGGTCTATTATGGACTGACTGTGTGTGTCCCCTAAATTCACGTGTGGGAGCCCTACCCCTGCCATGGGATGGTATTGAGAGGTGAGGCCTTTGGGAGGTAATTGGAGAAGGTCCTGGGGCTGGGGCCATCGTGAACGGGATTAGTGTCCCTGCAAGTGTCCTGAGGGCACCTGCTCTCTGCTGCGCGTGCACACAAGGAGAGGTCAGCTGTCTGCAACCCAGGAGCGGGTCCTCACTGGGACCCGACATGCTGGTGCTCTGATCTCAGGCTGCCAGCCTCCAGGATCCTGAGCAATACATTTCTGTTGTTAAAGCCCCCAGCCTCAGGTCCTCTCTGTTATAGCGGCCCAAACAGAGGAAGGCCCTATAAAAAGTTCCCTCCCTTCTGCCCCAACTGCGTGTCTGGCTTCACGGCGAATCGCCAGCCTGGGTCTCAGCCACTGGCGGCTTTCTCAGCAGAGGGTCAGTGAGGAGGTGAGGGTGGGGAAGGGAAAGTTAATTTGTACTTTTCACTCAGCGTTCTATCTGTGATATGCACCTGTATACACAGCCTATAGTTATGTCACATTTTAGCTCTCCATCTGCCTGGTTATAAATCTCAGATATTTCTGGGGTTTAGGTATTATGATGTTGCTGGGGACGCATATATGCTTGTCTCCTGGTATACTTGTGTGAAGATTTCTCCACATTAAATACCTGTGAGTGAAATTGCTGGGTTATAAAGCTCGCACATTTCCCACTTTACTGGATACGGTTGAATTGCTGTCAAAATGGTTCCCTTCATGGCCTCAAGGTGGCTGCATGGGTTCCAGACATTACATCTAAGCCCTACGACAGCAGGAAGAAGAAAAATGGTCTCTTCTGGTCCTTTTCTTAAGAATGAGAGAACACTTCTCAGATCTTACAGCAGACTTCGTCTCAGGTCTGTTGACTGGGATTAAGTCACAGGGCCGTGCTTAAACTGAACATTGGCAAATGGAGCCCATGAATCTGAGCTGCTTAACCTTGGCACTATTGACCTTTGGGGCCAGATAGTGGATTCTAGGACGTCTGTTCTAGCAGCACAGACCCTTGGCCCACCACATGCCAGCACCTCCCCAGAGGTGACAACAGAAAATATTGCCACATATTGCCAAGTGTCACCCAAAAGGGGTGGGGGCGGAATAGCCTCTGGCGGAGAACCACAGGCGAAGACCGTGCTTTGGGTGAGGAACGGCTGGTGGGAATGACCCCCAGGGACCCCAGCGAGGGTCAGTGCAGGGTCCACGGGGACACTGGGCTTCCAGTCGAGGCTTCCTTCTGCGAGGAGCGGAGACCCGCCGTGGTCTCTGCTTTCAGGCCGGCGGAGACCCTGGACTCGGCCGCGGAAAGGCGACAGCCTCATCGGCACAGAGAGGAGAGCCGCAGAGCAGTCACCGCTAGAGACGCTCCCACTCCGTGATCAGGGCAAAAGCGCATGGAAAACCAGCTCCTAGCGCCTCGTTGGGTCCTTGACTCTTTTCAGGTCCCTTCTCAGGTCCTTTAGAGATTCTCAAAAATACTGTTGAATATTGAATCAAAATGTGCCCGGTTTGTTGTTTTCTTCCTCCCACTTTCCATCCGGCGTGGGCTGGTTTTCAGTCTTCTGCTTTGGTGACGGTGACATACGCTGCGGCCAGTGGCAGGGTCACAGCGGCCTTCTCTGCCATCCAAAGCTGTGCCTCCTGGGGGGGCCTCCGCCACTACGAGCTCTGGTGTTGGAGCAGGACCTGGCTGGGGCCAGGCGGCTGCCGTGGGCAATCTGGGAGGGCGTCCTGCCCCCTGGGCTCCCGCAGGCTTGCAAGCTTTGGGGAGACCGTTGGCCCTGCAGGACACTGGCCGGGGAGACCTCCTGTGGGCCATTCTAGCTCCTCTCTCTCTGAGCATCCTCCCCGGCTGAAGATGCGGACAACTCCGTCAGCAAGGGCTGCAGTGGACGCTTTTACGCTTCGGAGGCAAAGGCCCCCCTGCCCCCCACGGGGTGTCCCCCTCCTGTCCCACTCCGCACACCACCTCGAGCCACTGCATGCTGTCTGTGAGCCGCCGTATCCCACCCCTATGCCAGGAAGTCAGACCTGCTTTCTGCTCCCCAGGAACTCAGGGGGGCAGGGGGCCCTGGAACAGCGGTGCTGGGGAGGATGCATCGAACCTTCCATCAGACACACACCGCAGGGGCTCCGGGTATCCTGAGAAGGGAGAGCTCCGTGCTGGCCTCCAGGGGCAGAAGCTGGGCGTGATGGGAGGAGCCCTGGATCTGGGCTGCAAGGTGTGCCCCCCGCCCAGCCTCCACATCACCGGCGTTCCCTCTCCCGGGAAACCCAGGACGCACCTGCGACTCCTCCTTGTGACAGCAGCAAGCGCTCACTGCACGTGACTCACGGTCCCTTCGTGTGCATTCCACAAACGGTCACGGAGCCCCTACCGTGTGCTAGGGGTTTATTTAGGAGTTAAAGGCAAAGCAGAGAACACGACACTCCAGGTGCTGCCCTCACACCCCGACAGCCTGCTGCACGAGACAGTGAACAAACCGCTGGGTCAGGAGCAATGAGAGAAACAGAGCAGTGCTGCGAGGCAGAGGGGCCGCTCTGCGGGAGGGGTCCAGGGTGTCGGAGACAGGCGGGGGGCGTGCAGGTGTCGGGGCTGGGAGCCTGCAGCACAGTGGAGTGCAAGGGGCTCTCCGTGCGGGCGGGTGGAGGGGGCATTTAGGGCCGGGATGGACGAGCAGAGCAAGCAAGAGAGGAGGGCACGAGGGGGGGCGTGGTGGTCAGGGGCCAGGCAGGCGGGATTTTGGGGCAGTGTAAGGATGACGGATCCCGCTGTAAATGCTCGGGCAGACCGTTGTGGGGTGACAGCCCAGTCCCACGATGTCACCGATGGGGGCTTCCGCTGTGCAAGTGACTCATGCTGGTGGCCTGGAGCATGGACTGGGGTCGCGACGGGAGAGGGGAGAGGAGGGCCCATTACCGAGGGGCCGGATGTGGGGTGTGAGCAAGAGACAGGAGGCAGGGTCTCAGCGCCCGCTGGGGGGAGCCGGGCCGCCCCTGGCCCACAGAAGACCCGCTGGGGCGGAGAGTGTTTGGAGGTGGGGGGGGTCACCGGTTCTGTTCCGGCGTGATGAAGCCTCTCAGACTTCAGAGAAGATGACGTGCAGGCGCTGGAGGTCTCGGATAATATCAGCGTACTAACCACTTCACCCAGATGACAGCCCGCAGAGCTACCTCTCCTGTGCCCATCTTACAGATGGGGAACGGGCACGGAGAGGCTATGCAAACAGCATCTCTGTGCCAGGCATCTGCCAGGCAAGGGGAAGTGACTTGTCACGGAGAAGGCGGGAGAAGGAAGGTTGTCCATGGCCGGTCACTGGAGACATCGGCTGGATCACAGAAGAGGGCCCAAGACCTGAGTCACAGGTGGACCTTGCATTTGGACCCTGCGGCTCACCCTTTCCCCTGTGCCACGTGGCCACCTCGCCCGCCACGGGTCTACCGCTTCTGTCGTGTCTTCCTCTGCCACCTGGACGTGGCCAAGAGAAGCGGGATCATCGTGGGGCCTCCCCTGGGCCGCAGACCTCTAGAATGAGAAGGGTTCCCCAAGATCCAGGAGCTGGGACAGCGTCTGTCCCGTCCTGCAGGCCAGCTGCCCCAGAGGCAGCAGTCGGCCCGCTCATCAGGAATCCAGTCTTCCTCAAGATCCGGTGTCTTCCTTGTTCAGGAAGAAGGTCACACGTGCACAAGACCTGGAAAGCAAACGCTCCGCCCACGTCTTCCAGACTCGGGTGTGGGAGCAAATAGTAGGAGGAATACGGCCTCCACGCTGCCCAGCTCCCAAACTGCCTTTTGTGTGTCCTAGAAATGCATTTGCTCCATTCATCCCACAGCCATGGAGGCCGACAGCAAAGGCATTTTTATTAAGTTCTCACTCAAAAAGCTTAATCCCATTTTGGCAGCTTTTCTCTGTGACACAGAAGCAGACACTGTGTCCTCCCCTCTGCCCCTTGGGTTTGGGGATCGGGCACGTCGTTCTGTAGTTAAAAAGGAGGCATGGTAAGCTTCCCGATCACGCAGCCCAGCTGCTCTTTGTGCCACGTCCTCGGCCTCTTCCCGGTGCAGACACTTCCGTGGATCAGTATCCTCCCTTTCAATCTGGAAACAATAAGGAGAGGGTCTCTGAAACCGAACGCCTGGCGGGTTCTGATTCCACTCATTTCTTGCTGAGCCAGATTCCCCTGTGCGGCCTCGGCCTCGGGACGACCAGAGTCAAGTACAGGAGGAAACAGGGAGGCTGGCGTGTCTGGAGAAACCGAGGGGAGCCCTGGCTTTACAGAGACGCTGGCAAACAGAGACCAGGAGAGTCCAGCTCAGGCCACACCAACACCGAGACCCAAAGGACACCGGCTGGGGAAGGCTGGGCCAGGGGGCAGAGCAGAGACGGTGGAGGGTCAAATCTGGGCCATTTCAATAAATCTGTAAGATAGGAGCAAGGCATTGACAGGAGAGAGAACTACCGCGGAGAACAGGGCTGCAGGGAGAATGCACAGAGTCCAGCGTGGCTGGCCAGGGTGCTGAGTGGGTGCGGGCCAGACTCTACCCATGTTCGCCCCCGTGAGCCCGCGGGTGAACTCCCAGGACTTGCAGGCCCAGGATAACCTGGCTGGTCGAAGATTCGAGCTGGGATTCACATGCAGGCTCTCTCCAGTCGTGCCCTTCACACACCAAGGCCAGTGAACAGATAATGATACTATTTTTTTGCATAAATTCCTTGAAGTGCTATTTTCTTTGGAGTCTCCGTGATCTAGCCAGGGCCTCTTACTATCAATAGATTAGTCACAGAAACTCTTTTATTATTTTTTAAGATTTTATTTTATTTATTTATTTATTTTTATTTATTTATTTGACAGAGATAGAGACAGCCAGCGAGAGAGGGAACACAAGCAAGGAGAGTGGGAGAGGAAGAAGCAGGCTCATAGCGGAAGAGCCTGATGTGGGGCTCGATCCCACAACGCCGGGATCACGCCCTGAGCCGAAGGCAGACGCTTAACCGCTGTGCCACCCAGGCGCCCCTTAAGATTTTATTTTTAAGTAATCTCTACCCCCAACGTGGGGCTTGAGCTTACAACCCCGAGGTCAAGAGTCACATGGTCTATGGACGGAGCCAGCCAGGCGCCCCTTGGCCCTCCTCACACAAACTCTGCACCAAGGCCCGGTGAGTAGCTGTCAGGCACGGCCCCCATCAGTTCCTCTCAAGGGGGCGGTCACGAGCTCCCTGCTCCCCGAGCAGAGCCCTCCAGTTTTTGTGTGGCTTATCCCAGTAAGACTAATGGTCCAGTCTGGACCAGACCCACACCCCACCACTCAGAAGTTCTAAGAGGGGATGCCTGGGTGGCTCAGGTCATGATGTCAGGGTCCTAGGTTCCAGCCCCACGTCAGGCTCCCTGCTTGGGGTTTGGGGTGGGGGGGAGCCTGCTTCTCTCTCTCCCTCTGCAGCTCCCCCTGCTTGTGCTCTCTCTCTCTTTGGCAAATAAATACATAAAATCTTTAAAAAAAAAAAAAGTTCCAACAGAACAAAATCTCTCATACATTTGATCAAATACACAATTCTACCATTCAAGAGTGCTGCCATGTAGTGAAAAGTTTTCCTGGGTCTTGGAAACCAGGCTCATCACAGAAAAATGCAGGCAGAAGGCAGCCCACGGCTTCGCAGAGAAGCCAGGTCCAGGGAATGAGCACCAACCAGGCTATCCACGGATGGAAGTGTGTCAGAGGAGGGAATTTATGATGACTTTTTAAAAATGTGCATTTAATTTGGAAAAAGAAGTCTCATCCTCTCTTTGCATTTCTCAAAACAGACTGCTGCTTTCATAAGAAGCACGGTGCGTTCTTCTAAGAGATGCTCGAACAGAAATGAGAGGCCAGGCCTGGTCTTCTTGGCTGTCTATTAATATTAATGCCACCAAGCACAGAGCATTGGGCAAACGGAACAGGGAACTGTGATTAGCTCTGGGAAACCTGGACCCACGCCTGGCCCTGCTCTTTAAAGCTGTGTGTCTGTGGAAGGGTCATTCTACCTCCCTGAGCTTTTATTTCCTTCTCTGGGTAATGGAGAGAATCATAGCTTGCACGGTTATTTGCAAGAAGTAAATGGTGTAATCTCAAGGAAAGCTCGCCTGGCTAGCACAGGCTCCCTCTCTCTTCCGGGTTCAGGTGACCCTTGCTCACACGTGCCTCGTGTCACTGTTTCCCCCTCCAGAGCAGGAGCTATTTAGGATCAGGGGTGGTGACTGACTTGTTCCTGTGCACAGAATCCTTGAATAATGCTGGCACCTCCAGGGGAATGTTGAGTGCATGACTCTGACAGTACACGGGTGGGTGGACGGAGATTGCAAACTGCAGCGTGGACAGTGGCAAGTAGGGTAGACCACTGGGTGAGAATTTAACCTGCTCCCTCCACCCCCATCACAAAGCCAGCCAGTCCAGCATGAAATACAAGGCTGTGCCCTGAGCCCCACCCTCCGCCACCCCACGTTCCGGTCCCAGCCGCTCTGACATCCTCTGACACAGTGTGTCCCTCCTCAGTGTGTCGTCTCATGTCACAGGTTGGACCCAGCGCTCATGACCATTGCCCAGCCTGGTGGTTCTCACAGTCCAGCAAGCATTAGGGTCACCTAGAGGGGCTGATCAAACGCACACTTCCAGGTCTCACGCCCTGAGGGTTTCTGTTTCAGACGGTCTGGGAAAGAGCTTGAGGATTTGAAATTTTTTTTAAGATTTATTTATTTATTTTAGAGAGAGAGTGTGTGTGAGTGCGAGGGAGCATGGGGGAGGGGAAGAGGGAGAGAGAATCCCAAGCAGACCCCATGCTGAACATGGAGCCTGACGCGGGGCTCGATCCCACCACCTTAAGATCATGACCCGAGCGGAAATCAAGAGTTGGATGCTTAACTGACTGAGCCACCTGGGCGCCCTGAGGATCTGAAATTCTAGTAAGTTCCCAGGTGATGCTGATGTTTGAGAACTGCTAGTCTAGGCATCTCTCTTACAGGGAGCCCTCACCTGGGGGCTGAGGGGACAGGGTGTTTCCTCCAAGATGCTCTTTCAAGGGAGAGCCTTCAGAATATACAGGGGTGGAAGGGAGCGAGGCTGTGTAGCTGACGTCCTGGGTTGGACCTCTCAGGCCACTGGGATTTCAAGCCACTGGACCCGAGGGGCTTGGCAGCCAGAGGAGTGCTGCTGAAGTTTAGCAACGGGCTGCTGAGGGTCTGGGGGAGACGCCCAGATTTAGGGCATTTACTGGTACCTACGGTGTACATTCACTGTAGGCAATTCCGTGCTACGGCCGTGTTACCTTGGGCAGCCTTCAATCTCCCTAAATGCAGAAGGGCAGCAATAAAATCCATCCTCTGGAATCGGGAGTGTAAGCAGTAAATCGCCTCAAGTCCCAGGAGCAGAGTGGGTACCGAATAAATGCTTACTCTGGTTTTCTGGATTTCCCCCCAGGACTCCCCAGGACGCAGTATAATTACCCCCAGTGAATAATCTGTACGAAGCTTCAGTCAAAGGGGGTACACATTTTCAATGTCAGGCATTTGTGTTTTAGAACCTATTTTATTTTTAATTTTTATTTTTATTTAAGGTTTTATTTATTTATTTATTTTACAGAGAGAGACAGCCACCGAGAGAGGGAACACAAGCAGGGGGAGTGGGAGAGGAAGAAGCAGGCTCCCAGCGGAGGAGCCTGATGTGGGGCTCGATCCCAGGACCCTGGGATCACGCGCTGAGCCAAGGCAGACGCTTAACGACTGCGCCACCCAGGCGCCCCTAGAACCTATTTTAAACCGTGCTGGGAAAGTTACATTTTCAGTTGGCGTTTGGCCTAAAGACAGGCGTAGGGCGCTTGTGCTGAGCCCCGTTCAAGATAAACGGTAATATGGTCTTTTCTCACGGACAGGTATGGTCTCTCATTCTGCAGCGGTGATATTAAGCATTTTTAAATCATCACTAATTACTCATTGAAGATTGCCACGCTGTTGCCATTTGCCCGGCAGACGGTGCTGGGAGTTCTCCAAAAACCTAGAATAACCAGACCGCGTCCCATCTTCTGGTGCTGTTTTCTAGAACAGCATCTTCTTCCATAGCAGGCATGTGCCCTCCAGAGACACGTGGGCAGCGTTGGGCACATTCTTGCAAATCTCCAAGTGCGGAGAGCCCCAGATATCGCCCGTTTGGCAGGTACGGACGGCAGGAGAAGTGAACTCCCCCACGCCAGGGCATCTGGCTTGTAGCGAGGCGTCGGCGGGACTCGGTCTCCCAGAGCCCTCCGTCGGCTGGGGTCCACAGGCACGCGAGTGCTGAGCCACCCGGCAGACGCCCCCAAGCTTCAGAGACGAGCTTGTGCAACGCAGGGAGAAGGAGCCAGCCTCGAGATGCCACCCCGGGGTTCCGAATCTGATTTCACGACCAAGGCTTAGCTCTCACACCAGACAGTCAAAACTTCTGTCGAGTGTATACTTGTCATAATTACAACTGTTTGGCTGCAAGTGAAGGGGAACAGCTCAAGTGGGTTCAGGCCTAGACGCAGAAGTGGCTAAGGAGGGCTGCTAGAGTGCCTGAGGGAGCACGCGGGGAGCCCAGAGCCCCCCGCCCTCGGGCCCCCAAGCAGCTCTCCCCCGACCTCCCTCCCTGCATGTCTGCTTCTCTCTTGTCTTCTCCCACCCGCCTTCCCAGGCATGGGCAGGAGACAGCGGTGAAGGGTCTTCGCTAAATGGGAACCACGGTAGCAACCTAGTGGAGCTTCTAGAAAGACAGGGCAGGTGCAGGGCCCTCAGCTGGCTATCTGCGTCCTCGTGGAAAGGGAGTCCTTGGGTAACCGCTAGGTTGGGACATAAATGGGGATGCAGCCTTTGCTCCGAGGAAGCTTATTGACCAGAGAGAGGCATACAAGCTGCATGGACAGAGGTGGAAATGTCAGAATGTTACCAGCATGGAAAGAGCGGTGTAGACAAAGTGCGGCGGGGGGTCCTGGAGAAGGTGTGACTGCGGTCGGGAAGGGACAGGAGACACGGAAATACAGTGGGTACTGAAGGGATGCTTCGACTGCAGGGGACTGGAAGGAAGCCCGCACCCAAAGGGTGAATGGAAGTCTCCAGTGTAATCACACAGCAACCGTGGAGCCCGAAACCACGATGGGGCGGGGGCGCCAGGAGGGCACGGAGATAAACAGTTCGACGCAACTCTGGGGATGAGACGGCCCGAAGTCCTGAAGCAACTCTGGGGATGAGACGGCCCGAAGTCCTGAAGCAACTCTGGGGATGAGACGGCCTGAAGTCCTGAAGCAACTCTGGGGATGAGATGGCCCGAAGTCCTGGAAGCAACTCTGGGGATGAGACGGCCCGAAGTCCTGAAGCAACTCTGGGGATGAGACGGCCCGAAGTCCTGAAGCAACTCTGGGGATGAGACGGCCCGAAGTCCTGAAGCAACTCTGGGGATGAGACGGCCCGAAGTCCTGAAGCAACTCTGGGGATGAGACGGCCCGAAGTCCTGAAGCAACTCTGGGGATGAGACGGCCCGAAGTCCTGAAGCAACTCTGGGGATGAGACGGCCCGAAGTCCTGAAGCAACTCTGGGGATGAGACGGCCCGAAGTCCTGAAGCAACTCTGGGGATGAGACGGCCCGAAGTCCTGAAGCAACTCTGGGGATGAGACGGCCCGAAGTCCTGAAGCAACTCTGGGGATGAGACGGCCCGAAGTCCTGAAGCAACTCTGGGGATGAGACGGCCCGAAGTCCTGAAGCAACTCTGGGGATGAGACGGCCCGAAGTCCTGAAGCAACTCTGGGGATGAGACGGCCCGAAGTCCTGAAGCAACTCTGGGGATGAGACGGCCCGAAGTCCTGAAGCAACTCTGGGGATGAGACGGCCTGAAGTCCTGAAGCAACTCTGGGGATGAGATGGCCCGAAGTCCTGCTGCTCTGATGGGCGTGAACCTCCAAAGGGCAGGCAGTGCAGAGCTCCTCGGGGCCGCTTCCCCGGGGCCATCGTTCCCAGACTGCGGCATGTTAGCCCCGCGTGGGCACCCCGTTCTTGATCTGACTATGTCTATGCTCACTTCATGCCTTTTGGATTCTGAACCCCTGAAATCGGCAGGGCTCCCCATTTTCATTTGCAAAACTCACAGCAGCATAACAGCTTTGGCAGACGTGTCGAAAGCAAAAGAGCATCCACGTTCAGCAGAGAAGGTCGAAAAGGAGCCCCTGAGCAGGAAAATCTGTGAGCTTAAACTTTTGACTCCTTTAAATGCGAAGATAAATTTAAGCACTCTTCAGTGCCAACAATTCCAACCCCATAAATTAGAAACAACTATGGTAAATGCATCCGACAGCATCTAAGCCAGCCTTTTTTTCTTTTTTTGGTCTAATTATAAAGCATGGGGCCGAAATCATTTGCATTGATTCATCCAATTTCCTATTGTCAAGTGCTATGTCTGTCCTTGATGTGATTATGTTAATGTGCTAATTAAGTTCCGTGTCCTTTGTTGAACATTCAGCTTTCAGCAAAATAAGAAAGTAGTACTGGAACTGTGTTTTCCTCAAATGTGTCCTGGGATAAAGAGGGAAAATGCCCTGTGAGAGCAGGAAACGTCATCCCGTGGGTTGAGCGGGCTTACATAGAATTTTGCGTGAACAGCTGAGCGTATTTCTGAAGCATCAGAAATAGGCAAGTAAAGGAGTAGTCACGCTGGGGAGGGTGCCCGGCCGGTGACATGGGCGCTGTGGGCACAGCGGTGCTGCTGGTACGTGGCTCTCGGTGTTTGGGGTGCGCGCTGTGGGGAGGACGAGCACAAGATACCCTCCTTATGTTTCCCTCAAAGCCATGTTTAACTTGAAGTTATATCCTGTGCCACTTTTTCCCTGACTCAACGTACATACACGTTTTCATTGTCTTGCATGTTGATATTGCTTCTGGGACCATTTTGCAACACCAGAAGGGCTGAGGCCCAGACTTGGTCTGAGATAATGCATATTTCCTAAGGGAGACTGGAAGAGTCCATTGTTTTGATTTGCAAATGGCCCCAGGAGTAGAAAGGGCCCAGGAATGCTGGTTCCCTACTCCCCAGATCATGGTGATAGGCCCGAGGGCATGTCGGGAGCCCCCCCCCCTCGCCTCCCCGTGTCCTTGTGCCAGCCCAGGATGTGGAACCAGACAGGCCTGCACAAGACCTTGGCTCTGTCTCTCACTTGCTTCGAATTCTTTTGAACTACCTGTGGCTTCACTTTCTCCTCGGGGCAATGGGAATAAAAGTGTGTTTCTTTTGAACTACCTGTGGCTTCACTTTCTCCTCGGGGCAATGGGAATAAAAGTGTGTTTCTTTTGAACTACCTGTGGCTTCACTTTCTCCTCGGGGCAATGGGAATAAAAGTGTGTTTCTTTTGAACTACCTGTGGCTTCACTTTCTCCTCGGGGCAATGGGAATAAAAGTGTGTTTCTTTTGAACTACCTGTGGCTTCACTTTCTCCTCGGGGCAATGGGAATAAAAGTGTGTTTCTTTTGAACTACCTGTGGCTTCACTTTCTCCTCGGGGCAATGGGAATAAAAGTGTGTTTCTTTTGAACTACCTGTGGCTTCACTTTCTCCTCGGGGCAATGGGAATAAAAGTGTGTTTCTTTTGAACTACCTGTGGCTTCACTTTCTCCTCGGGGCAATGGGAATAAAAGTGTGTTTCTTTTGAACTACCTGTGGCTTCACTTTCTCCTCGGGGCAATGGGAATAAAAGTGTGTTTCTTTTGAACTACCTGTGGCTTCACTTTCTCCTCGGGGCAATGGGAATAAAAGTGTGTTTCTTTTGAACTACCTGTGGCTTCACTTTCTCCTCGGGGCAATGGGAATAAAAGTGTGTTTCTTTTGAACTACCTGTGGCTTCACTTTCTCCTCGGGGCAATGGGAATAAAAGTGTGTTTCTTTTGAACTACCTGTGGCTTCACTTTCTCCTCGGGGCAATGGGAATAAAAGTGTGTTTCTTTTGAACTACCTGTGGCTTCACTTTCTCCTCGGGGCAATGGGAATAAAAGTGTGTTTCTTTTGAACTACCTGTGGCTTCACTTTCTCCTCGGGGCAATGGGAATAAAAGTGTGTTTCGTAGACACGTCGATTGTGGGCACTGACGTACTTTCTTAATATGTAAATTCTTATTTCATATTATTGGAAGAGTTCTTTTAGATGTATTTAGATAGCTTTTTTAGTCATACATCATTCTTTTAAAAAAATTGCAGCATAGTTAACACACAGTGTGATTTTAGTTTCGGGTGACAACACAGCGATGCAACACTTTCCTGCAGTTCTCCGTGCCCATCGTAAGTGCACTCCTAATCCCCGTCCCTGTCCCCCCCTCCCCCACCCAGCTCCCCTCTGGTCACCAGCAGTATGTTCTCTAGCGTTGAGTCTGTTTCTGGGTTGGCGTCTTTCATTTGCTTTCTTAAATTCCACATGTGAATGAAATCATATAGTATTTGACTTTCTCTGAAGAACTTACTCACTTAGCCTAATACACTTCAGCTCCATCCACGTCATTGCAAATGGCAAGAGATCATTCTTTTTGATGGCCGAGTAATATTCCCTTGTGTCTGTACACACCACATCTTCTGTATCCATTCATTAGTCCATGGGCATTTGGGCTTTTTCCATAATTTGGCTATTGTAGGTAATGCTGCTGTAAACGTTGGGGGGCACGGATCCCTTTGAATTAGAATTTTTGTATGCTTTAGGTAAATACCCAGTGGTGGAATTACTGGATCACATGGTGGTTCTATTTTTAACTTTTTGAGGCACCTCCATACTGTTCCCCAGAGCGGCTACTCCTGTTTGCATTCCCACCAGCAGTGCAAGAGGGCTCCCCTTCCTCGCCAACACCCGTTGTTTCCTGTGTAGTTGATCTTAGTCCTTCTCACAGGTGTGAGGTGGGCTGTCGTTGTGGTTTTGGTTGGCATTCATACATCACTCTTACGCACACATTAGTTCATCTCGTCCCAAAAGTTGGTAGCATTCAGAGCCCTTCTGAATCATTTTTAACTGAGTTGTCAACATCCATGTGTTTCCTTACGGCACCGTCCTCTGGGCCATCAAGGCTGGGGAAATGGAGTATTTCTTACAGGAGTGTTCACTGTTGTCTTCAGGATAATTCTGCAAGTCTCAATGCTGTATTTTCTGGCTCTTACTGGAAAGGACCAACAAAAGGCTTTTTGTCCAAGTTTTGCATGGAAAGGGCATTCCAATGGCATCCATGTGACAATGACTATGAACCCCGATGACTGTAAGGCAAACCTTGTTTTGAGAAGTGTGCCTCCAGAAGCCGTGAAATACCGAGCTAGCTCTTTCCTCTTCGGGTCGTTCTGAGAAAAACAGCAATGGACTCTTGGCATGGTGCCTTACTATTCAATACACGGTAGATAGCGATCTCAACGCTACTCTAATCTTTTGTGATGCTTCTGTACTTGTAAGTCATCGAATAATTAAGGTGATAAATTATACCCAGGCTTCAGTTATGAGGATATTTTAGAAATGTGTGTATGTTGAGTTTCAAATAATGGAAACGGAGACCAAAGTTCTGCTAAATTGTGTCTGTAATTTAGGTGCGCTGGGCCTCAACTTGGACGAACGGTACAGCTGATGCCATTATTTGTGGTCAGTTAAGGTCACCCCACCAGCAGGGAGATCAGAACACAACTCCATTAGGACAAAGTCATCATTGCAGCCACAAGCCCAGAGATGGGATCCATGGACGAGGATTTTTACTGTTCCAAACACGGTGGCAGAAACATTTCACCACTACACGCCTGTTAGAGTGGTGAGAACCTAAAACAATGACAAAACCGAATGCTGGTGCGATCTGGGGTGACAGGGACCCTTCTTTGATGCTGGTGGGTGCAGCATGGTGTGGCCACGTGGGAAGGCAGTTTGGTGGTTTCTTACAAAACTAAACATGTTCCTACCACAGGATCGGTAATCACGCTTCCTGGTATTTACCCAAAGGAGTTGAAAACTCATGTCCACACAAAACCTGCCCGTGGACGTTGATAACAGTTTTGTTCGTAATCACCCGAACCGGGAAGCAACCCAGACGTCCTTCTGCAGATGAGCGATAAGCACACTGTGGTCCCTCCACACAATGGAGTGTCGTTCAGCACTAAACACGGATGAGAATCTAGCCGTGAAAAGACACGGAGGGACCTCGAATACGTATCACTTTGTGAGCGAAGCCAGTCTGAAACGCCTGTTGTAGGATTCCAACCTTAGGACCCTCTGTGAAAGGCAAAGGCATGGAGGCAGTAAAAAGATCAGGGCTTGCCAGGGGTTCAGAGCGGGGCAGAGATGAACAGGTGGAGAACAGAGGAGAGTTAGGGCAGTGAAGCGATCTGTATACCATGGTGGACACACGTCATTAAACATTCGTCAAAACCCATAGAATGTACAACACTAGAAGTGAACCCTGATGTAAACTGTGGACTTGGGGTGATTATAATACGTCGATGTCATCAGTTCATCGATGGCACAAATGTCCCACTCTGGTGCAGGACGTTGGTAGAGGGGGAGATTGTGCATGTGGGTGCAGGGGGCAAATAGGGACTTTCTGCATTTTGCTTAAGTTTTCTGTGATCCTTAAAGTGTTCTAAAAAATAAAGTCCAGGGGCGCCTGGGTGGCTCAGTCAGTTGAGCATCTGCCTTCAGCTCAGGTCATGATCCCAGGGTCCTGGGATTGAGACCCACATGGGGCTCCCTGCTCAGCTGGGAGCCTGGTTCTCCCTCTGCCCCCCCTGCTTGTGCTCTGTCTCTCTCTGTCAAATACATACATACATACATAAATAAATAAATAAAATCTTTAAAAACATAAAAGTGAAAAATAAAGTCAACTAAAGGGAAAAGTAGAAACATTTCTAGATTAAAGGAGACTCCAGAGACATGACGATGTATAATTCTGGATTGGGGTCTGGGAACCAGAATTCCTTTTTTCCATAGAGAACATAATTGGGATAATTGGGAAAAATGAATAACATTTGTAGCTTAGATAATTATACTGCATCCTGATGATTTCTTTTTTTGATAAGTTCTTGATTGTGATCTCATGACGTGGTTATGTAAGAGCGAGCCCTTGCTCTTAGAAATGCACACTGGAGGGTGTGGCAGAAAGGGCTATAAGGTCCCCGATTATTCTCAAGTGTTCAGAAAAAGATAATATGAAGATATACGGAGAGAAAGCAATAAAGTAAGTGCCGTAAAACGTAAACAATTGGGGTGAAATGTGTACGGTCGTTTTTTCTACTATTTTTACAACCTACTGGGAGTCTGAAATTATTTTGAAATAAAAGAGTACGAAAAATTGGGCAGGCAAACCACTTTAAATGAACTGAAAAGGACATAAGGAGCATTAAACTCATTTTGAGGCAGTTCTTCATTCTAGCTCCCCTGTCCCCGCGTCCCTGTAGTCGGGGGCTCACCCATGACGAACTGAAGACCTCACCCCACAGCGGGTGTTACAAACAGAAAGTCTGTCACAGCCGTCAGGGGACACCACTGTGCACTTTACAGGAGGTAGGCAGTTCGCTTCCGATTTCCCTAGAACGTCCCACACAGACGGGGGTGCAGTCTGGACAAGTGAAACCATCAACAGCACCACGGACGGTGTGCTGACTCAGTGACCAGCGAGACCGTGTGACCAGCCCTCGGCGCGGTCAGCCTCAGCTCCCGCCACCTGAGGGACCGACCTCGCCTGGGGCAGGAGGACCGTCCCACCTTCCGACACCTACTCGCTCTACTAGTTGCTTACACAGTTCACAGCCTCCTACATCTTATTTCAAGTGACTTCCCTAAGTTAGCCCGGGAAGCTACGTTTCAAGTTTGCATGTTAAAATGAGATCGCATCTATCAGTGGGACTGGCTCTGTTTGGGGTTAATTAATACGTGGAGATTGAGTGAGCAGACGCTTTGGAGTCAGACCAGTCTGGGTTTAGATACTTAGCTCTGGAACTCATTAGCTGTGTGACCTTGAGCAAGTCACTCAACCTCTCTGAATATCACTCACCAGACCTGTGAAGTGAGAATGAAAAGAAGTGAATTAAAGAGTTACAAAGGGTGGGATGCCTGGGTGGCTCAGTTGGTTAAGCGTCTGACTGTTGATTTCAGATCAGGTCCTGATCTCAGGGTTGTGGGACTGAAACCCGTGTCTGGGCCTGTGATCGGTGCAGAGTCTCCTTGTCCCTCTCCCTCTGCTCCTCCCCCTGCTCGCGCACTCTGTCTCTCAGATAGATAGATAAAATATTTTTAAGAAGTTACAAAGGGTTAAATAAAATATATAAAAAATACTTTTGAACCTTTTAGGCACTTTATTTAGATACAGTATATGTCACAGATACAAGCCTACATATTCACATAAATACAAATATGATTCAGTTGCTATTTAGATTGTATGGATTAAAATTGGAAACCAGCAAGACCAAAATGCCCTCCAGGGTGGCCAGGAGATTCTCAGCATCAGCTTGGGTCGTGACCATCGTCCGCAGTCTGGAACATTTGTTTTTTTTCTAACTGAAGCAGACTTATCAGACCTTGAGGGACAGACTGAACTGACCAAATGCCAATTTATTTTTAATGGGGAACAAAAATAGAAAGTTCATCGGCTCCTGTGGGCTGACCTGCTCCTTACCTCCTCACAGCAAACCTCCTTAGATAACCAGATTATACCTGTGGTGTGTGTGGAGTGACGGGAGAAGACAGGTGCCGACCAGGAGACAGTCTGGGGCAGATGTTGTGGGGAGGTGGCCAGCTGGAGTGGGAAGGCCCCAAGAAAGACCTGTGGGAAATTCAGATCCCTTGAGAACTCCCAGGAGACACCTGGGGCGGCGGGAAACCTTGTGAGAGACCACACCCCCTGCTGACGGGGAGAGGTGGGTGTTCATGTCATCCTTTGAGACACAACAACGAAGCAACAGTGATTGACGCTCCCACCTCGGCCGGCATGCCAACGCCGTCCAGAGCTGGGGCATCTCTAACCTGCAGTCCCCTGATGGAAATGGCAAGCAGGGACAACTGGTGAGTGTCTAAGGTTTGCCTCTAACTTACATATGAGATGGTTTTTAAGTTCAATTCTAAAATGCCAAGACTGTGTTTAAAGTAGGTAGATTTCAGAAGACCAAAATCTCACCCCTCAAGGAGTTAGACTCCGTGTGCTCAAAATAAATGTTCTTAAACAGAGACATGCTTACTTCCCTCCGTCAGTGTGACCTCCAGGGAGGGAGTCATTGTCACCTGTCCTCTATTTGTGGTAATATTCATGCTAATGACGGAGCAGTCGCAGACCAGTTGTCCGGATAATGAACTTGGCCCGGGCGTGTTGTCTCGGAGTAACCAGTGTGGACGCCAATGGAATGTTGAAGATTACTTGGAGAGAGAGATTAATCATTAACCGACCCCGTTAACTCACTTGGATTTTTAAGCAATAACAACCTCTTTGTAAATAACAATAAGTTCAAACACGCCTCTTCAGAATTGCCTATTAAAATGTTCAGAGAACCTTATTATGCAGGAAAAAAAAATGTCACTTGTGAGGGTGTTTCCAAAATGGATTAATACAAACAGGAAAGTGGCTACCTATGAAAATCCGAATAAATTCACACACGTGGCATTTCATCGCAAAGGAGGCCAAATCAAAAATGCCCGAGCCTGTGAAATCATGGTGTTAAGGCGCCTGGAAGGTCTGAAAGAGCTGAGCTTCGGGGTTTGGGGGGTTACAACTGCTGCTGGAAATGGAGCCATTGAGCTCCTTCTCACGCTCTTGGGGGGCACGAGGACTCACTCCGAGTAGAGCGCCGAGCTCGGAGTAGCCTTTTTTCCTACCCCTTTCCCTCTTGTTCTCCAAGAGTGACTGATACAGTTTTTAATATAATTTGATCAGAATTATAGCAAGAAAAAAAATAAGAGGCATTGTGAGGGATGTGCTGGGGAGCACGCTGGGCTGCCCTCACTGTGCGTCCTACCGCAGCGACACGGACAGGAGGCGTGGTGGGCTACGGGAGCACTGTCCTCTGATAAGACGGTCGCCTTCCCCGAACCCATACTTCCCCACCTCGCTCACTCCATCGTACTAGAATGGTGGCTCAGGATAAGAGATGGGTAATGGGGAAGAGACAAAAACAGGAAGGCCTGAGCTCACAACTTAATGAAATGAGCGTAGAAAAGAAATGGGTCCCAGCACGGTGGGGTATGTGGCAGTGTAGGGGAAAGCTGGGACACGGAGCCCCTTCATGGAGGAAGTTACGCAATTTCCAGTGGAAGGAGAAGGCAATCAGGAATACACGGTACTGATGAAGGAGAAGGGCGTCTCGGGGAAAGGAGGCATCACGGTGCATGTTGTGTGTCGGAAATGACAAGGAGCTGGATTTTATCAGAGCACAATGGTTGGCGGGGAGGGTGGGAGGCGGTAGGTGGATACACAGAGGTCCTTTCCAAAGACTCTGCCCTTGGACTAATTTATAGATGCTTCTTTTTATTTCTTATAAACATTTCCGACTTCTTGCTAAATCAGTCTCTGCATCTATCTCACGTCATTTTTCCCCGAGTTGTAGTGGCCGTCTGTGGAAAGAGCCTTGCATCCTTCTCTGGAGCCCTACCCCCTACCCTTCAGAGCCACGGGGTTCCACCAGGAGGCGCTTTCTTCTTATATGACCTGTATGACCTGGTCTCCTATCCCCAGACGGGACAGCCATGGTCACCTGACCCACGGACATGGTTGATCTGGGGTAGGCATCGAAGCCAGGGCAGCCCCAGCCTTCCAGTCTGTAGAGGAAGAGATGGGGCCCTGCTCCGTGTGCGGGAGCCAGAGACCGTGCCAGCTCTCCTTGTCAGGGGCTAGGTCTTCTCCATGGGGAGGAAGGTGGGAGCCGTGAGGAGGTGAGAGGAGATGTGTACAGTGAGTCCGGGGTGCTCAGAGGCACGGTTCCAGTTTTCCTGAAGTGTAACCATGTTCGGGTCCTTCACCCTTTCTTCAGATTCTTCCATTGGCCCCAACTGAACTGGGGAGCTCTCGTGTACAAAGTGCAAGTCCTCACTAAGGGACTCCACCATTTTAACCTGAACGGGGTTCACTCATTTCCACTGATTCCTGTTTAATAATCAAGGACTTGCAGCTGTGAATTCTTCTCGGGGGATAGATTTTGATGTGTGGTGTCTTCTTTACACTATTTTTCCAAATTGTCAGTTGCTGTGGTTTTGAATTCCTTNAATCCCTCCCCCCCCCCCCCGCCACGTGCCCCATTTCGTCCTTGGCTACTGAGCCTTACTTCTCGGATAACAGCCATAATAGCAGCAAATACACGTTGCCAAGCGCATGCGAGATAATGTTCTAAGCCTTTCACAAATGCCAGCTCACTTAGTTCTCACAAAATCCCTTTGGGGTAAGTACTGTTTTATCCCTATTTCATAGGTGGGGAAACTGAGGCGCAGAGTGTAAGCTCCGTGGCAGGTGAGCAGAGTGTTTGCACACGGGCCGTCCGGCTTCCGAGGCCACGGTCTGAGAGCAGCGTAGCTTACACGGCTCCGTGCGGTAGGGGGGACCACCAGCATGCCGCCAGCGACTGAGAAAGCCCGAGAAGCTGCCAAGGATGGGGGTGATCACCTGCTGTAGGACACTGGGTTCTCGTAGCCTCAGAGCAGCTCCCAGGGACCAGCTGCCTGTCACATTATGGCCCAGTGTTGTCTCCAATTCCACCGGGGCCCAGCCACGTGCCCTCCCCCCCGGGGCCGGGAGGACTTGTTTTAGGGGAAGTGGAACAGACCCTTTGGTCCTACAATCTGGCTAAGAGTAAACCACAAACCTCAAATCGGCACATGTCACCGTTAGGCGTGAGTTGCTGTGTATTCGATCTGTCACAGGCTAGAAGAGCTTAGCTGAAGTCTTCACAGCCGTGGGAGTTTTGGTCCATTTCTTCTTGAGTTTCTAGCAGGATTTGCACACCTTGCTGCTTGTTTTTGGTCCCTGAGAGTTCACAGATGGGGCTTTCTCACCGTAGATGTGTGTGCCTGTTATGTTCTGACTTCAGACTGTCCCTCTGTACCATGTGGCGGGGGCAGAAATCGACTCATCCTAGACTCCTTTGACCAACTAAACTCTCACCCTGAGCACGGACGGTGTCTCCTCTGGAGACCGTGGTCTCCGTCAGATGGAATGCAGGGTCCGCCTGAGGCCCTTATCCTGCCACCCCTCCTCAAGGTGGTGTCCAGGTGGCGTGGAGGGGCTGGTGGGGAGCAAGGGCCCTAGGATTCCTGCTCCCCTCGTTCTGAGTGGCTGGGGCGGTCACCTGGCCAGTGAACTTGAAGGCATCTTCAGGAGGCCTGGATTACCCTGAAATCTGTGGCCCTGGTTTGGAGCCTTTGTTCCTTGAGGCCTGCTTGTCCTCCTCACCCAGCAGCCTGGGAGCCTAGACACAGGACCTTTGGGTCCCCTTGCCTGCGGGAAGCAAAGATCTGCAGCACACCACGCGGGAGCCCCACGGGGCCAGGAGCGCCGCGGGGGGCCCAGCTCTCTGGCCGCATCCCTCCATCCCTGCCGAACCATCCTGTGCGGTCTCCCTCCCTGGGCTTCCAAACGGGGGAAAGCCCTCGGCTGTTGGCTTTTCCATCAGCTCATTGGAGGTGCCTCTCCCCGGACTTGGGCCAGAAGATGGAAGTCAGGGCTCCCGCCGTGCAAGGAAAGGGTGCAGGCGTGTCCGCGCGCGTGTGTGCGCGTGGGGCCTGAAGTGCTCGTGCGTCCGGGCTAGGTCTCTGCGGGGGCAGAAGCAGGAGCCATGGGGGGGGACCTCCAGCACCCGCCGGGTCACCTTCGAGGCGGACGAGAATGAGAACATCACCGTGGTGAAGGGCATCCGGCTTTCGGAAAATGTGATTGATCGTATGAAGGAAACTTCCCCATCTGGTTCGAGGTCTCAGCGGCATTCTGTTTCTGATGAAGAATTGAAGAGAAGAGTGGCTGAGGAGCTGGCACTGGAGCAAGCGAGGAAAGAATCTGAAAATCGGAAACGACTAAAGCAAGGCAAAGAACTGGACCGAGAGAGGGCTTTTGCTAATGAGCAGTTAACCAGAGCTATTCTTCGAGAGAGGATATCGAGTGAAGAAGAACGAGCCAAGGCAAAGCACCTGGCTAAGCAGCTGGAAGAGAAAGATAGAGTGATAAAGAAGCAGGATGCATTCTACAAAGAGCAGCTGGCTAGACTGGAGGAGAGGAGCTCAGAATTCTACAAAGTCACCACTGAACAATATCAGAAAGCTGCCGAAGAGGTGGAATCAAAGTTCAAGAGGCATGAGTTTCATCCTGTCTGTGCTGATCTGCAGGCCAAAATTCTCCAGTGTTACCGCCAGAACACCCAGCAGACCCTCAGCTGCTCTGCTCTGGCCAGCCAGTACATGCGCTGTGTCAATCAGGCCAAACAGAGCATGCTTGAGAAGGGAGGATAAAGTCAACTTTTCGAACAAGCAGAACTCCTCAACGTTAATTCCAGAGGCGGAACATTTTTTTTTCCTAGTAAGAAAGTAACCCATTTAAGGAGAAGACGATTAAAGAGAAGCACCAAAGAGCAGATCCAGCTGAAGCATATCCCAGTTTGATCAACTGCAGTTTGAAAAGCCAAGGTCTAGATCAGGTATCAGCCAGCAAGGACACACTGCAGTGTTAGTCAACCCTGTTCATGATGATTAAAAGAGAAAGGCAGCCCTCGCCACCTTTCCGACTTTCTATTCAACTCTTTCTTCTCAGGAGCTCCAGGGTTGGGTGAATCTTCATTCCAGCAGAGCTGGGGCAGGGGGTTGGGATGGGGGCTAAGGTTTTTGGAGTGGGGTGGGGAGAGGGCACCATACCTCCCCCAGCAGTGCTGGGTCATCTAGGCTCTGGCGTGTTGGTTTTCTCTTTTTCTTTTCTCCCTTGACTATATAAGAGTTACTTCATTTTAACTTATTATGGTGATCATATAAGTAAGACAAAAAGGAGAGAAAAATGTACCTCTTTTACTGGAATAATGTTTATGATTACAAGTGAAATAAGGCATTTTTTATCAACATAAAGGCAACCTTGGCTTATATAACCTCTTCTCTATCATGAATACTGACATCTTTACTGCACTCACTATCAATAATAAATATATTTTCCGAAGGAAAAAAAAAAAAGAAGATGGAAGTCAGAACGCGTGGGTCTGACAGCCCGTTCCTTCCCCCTTCTTCCTCTCCCCACTCTCCCTGAGGCAGAACAAGAGGATCCGCCCCTTCCCGTGTCTCTCTGTCTCTGCCTGTCTGTCTCTCTCTCTCTGTCTCTGTCTGTCTGTCTCTCTGTCTGTGTCTGTCTCTCTCTCTCAGGGGGCAGGGGGTCCAGCCACACATCCTTTCTCCTCTGCCGGGCTATCAGAGTCACTTTCTAAAACGTCTCGAGTCTCCAGAGCACAGACATCACCACATTCAAGTCCACGGTCGCTAGCACTCAGCACAGAGGTTCGCGTCACTGGCCGCACAGGTGGGGAAAGCGAGCTGTAAGAGACTTCACGAAGCTCCAGGGCGGGTAGCAGGGTGTGCTGGTGACAGAGGGCACCTGTACCACACTCTCTGCTTCAAAGGCCGTGCTCCCGTCTTTTCCGTAAACGCGTGGCCCATCCAGGTCTCGGCTGAGTTCCTGCCTCTGAGAGTAACGGGGAGACCTGCTGGCTGGGGGGCTGCCTAGAAACACTGCTTCTGGGCAGTTGTTGCCTGGGTAGAACTGGACATGGGAGGGAGGCCGGGGGGCAACAGTCCCACCACTTCTCTGTCCAGCAAAGAACAAGAAGTTAGGGAGAAGGGAGGAGTGAGGGAGGGGGAGAGGGGCCGAGCAGTGTGGGGCAGAGAAGAAACGCCCCTACTCGAAGATACCGCAGCCTGTCTGTCTGTCTGCCCTTCCGTGCCCTTTTTTGGAAGAAGGCCCTGCTTTCATTCCCGACCTCTTGCTATCTTGAAGGGAGGAGAGAACAATCTGGGGTCATCACACATCGCACATGGGAGTCCTGTCTCTCGTGTCAGAGCTCACAGGGATGGGACACAGCGGCCAGGTGACCGACTGCTTCCCCGCTCCCCCCCCTCCCCCCGCAAGTGTCGCCAGCCCTGTGGCTGCCGGCCCAGAGCATTTCTGGGAGAAGCACACTGGGAATCAGGAATCCCCAGCTATGGGCCCAGCGGGTCTGCCTTCATTCCTTTTTTTAAAAAATGCAAATCTCAGCTTCCAATTCAACAGCCTCCTTTGGAATTTAAAAGAGTTCTAGGTTGTTTAGAGGTTGAGTGGAATTCCTGAGCCTGTTAACCGGTCACAGTCTACTAGCTCTCATAATTAGCACGAGACCACTGTATTGTGTAAACGCCACTCAGTATTCAACAATGACTAACCGCTCCATTTCAGCCTGTTTACTTAGCAGTGGGGGCTTTCCTCCACTATCGATGTATCTGGGTATTTACCTATTTAACGAGAGAGAAGAGAGTGAGCGAGCGACACTGAGACAGAAGGTAAGGGCCCAGATCCCCCATTTCTCTACCCTTTCACAACACCTCCCTGGCCCAGCCCCCAAATCCCAGCACTGTGGGTGACCGGGTTCCAAGTCTTGCCAGGCTACAGAGCTGTGTGACCTTGGGATTCTCTGCCTGGAGCCTCAGGTCCCTAATCTGCAAACAGCGAGGGCTGAATTGGGCAAGGTCGAAGATCACCCACCTGAGACATGCGGGGGGGGGGGGGGGNCAGGGGGGGGGGGGGGGGGAGAAGGTGGAATGTCTCCTTCTGTTAGCGTCACACGTGTTCTTACTGAAAGCCACAGCACGACAGACTCGAAGCAGACTTCGTAAGTGTCCCAGCCTGGAGCAGCAGGCCACATGCTACCTGTCTTTTATCGCAAAGGACAAATGCAAAGAGAAGGATTAAAGATATCTGCAGAGTAACATTTACAGAATGGGCAGCAGGGCTCAGCACAGTAGGGAAGTAAAACTTGTCGACAATATGCGTGTACAGGTTAAATGCGTGTGTATGTGGTAATGCACTATGTTCACCCCAATTTTCTTTTTCAGGGCTAATATTACAAATACATTTGTTCGCAGACAATATCCAAGGGAGCCGTAGGTCCTGGCTGATGGGGAACCCCCCCCAGGAGAAGGGCTTGCTGACTTCCAAGGGGCGTGGAGAGTGGGAGGGTGCAGAGCTCGGTGGCAGTAGGGGCATGGCGATGCTGGGGGCCCTGTATGGAGATGGGCCACCAGACGGAACTGCCCGTGGGGAGCAGGGCCGAAAGGGAACATTTAAGGTGGATGTTTACCTTGTTTGATGTGAACAAGGTGAACCACCTCCTGCATTTGCCTTAAGAAATCTTCAGTCAAGTACATATTGTGTGTCCTGTGCACGTGGGTATCTGAGTGTGCTGCCTTTTGGGGTATGTAGAAAAGAAGCTGGGGTCTCATTTGGCTTGCTGTTGGGAGAATCGGGGACATTCTCCTTGATACAAGGATGCTGGCGGTGCCCAGCTGACTTCCGAGTTGCTCTTTCTCTCATTATCTCCCTGGGCCTGGCCCAACCCCGTTGCCAAATGCCCAGAGGCGTCAGTCTGCACTTGAGAGGTCTTCTCCACCCGCCTCTCCACATCCTGCTCATTTCTTCAAAACCGACTTTCATTTTCCCTGATCACAGCACACTCTCTCAGCCTGCATTCATTCAGCATACCCCCCACCCACCCCCAGCAGCTGTGTGCTTCCTGAGTACAAATATCTTCTTGGGCTCCTCTCCTCCCCACCCTCAGGCTAGGCCCTGGGAAGACAGAGCTCCATGGCTTCCTTTCCATGGTACACCCAGCACCTAGCTGGCATGCTGGAGACATTCCACGTCTGCCCAAACAATAGCCAAATGAATATCATTAAGCGCCTATTAGATCAGTAGTGACAAATACTCCCCGAAAACAATGCCTATTTGAAAAATACATCCCAAGCATTGTTTTTCTACCCCCCCCGCCCCACCCCCCAAGTGCTTGTTTGGAAGGATTTAAGAAAGTCCGATGTTTTTGCAAACATTTCTCCATTTAGGGGCCATCTTGCCCTTCTTGGCTCTCACCTGAAATGTATTCACCCATCCCTGTGAGCTTTACACCTAGGGCACCCGCCTGGGTGGGTTTTCTTCCTAAGAGCCAGGAGCTTTCACAGGGATCCAAGTGTCTGGGGGAAAAACAGGCCCTCCAAGCTCTCTACAGCGTAACCTCACCAGGATATGCAGATAAAAACATTTAAAACCCCGTTCAATTCTCTGTTTGGTTGTATCCATAAGGCTCTTGCAACAACCTCAGGTAAGAACCACGCCAGTCACCAGGCCGAAGAAGAGCAGAGCTGAGTGGCTTCCTCGGAGCTAAGTCATTCCTGATTACTGGGCCGGCTGCCTGGGCGGGGGTGTGCACCGAGCGCGCTCCCAAGCCGCCCCGGCCTTGGGAATTTCTGGGCGCCGGGCGCTCACCCCTCGGCCGCGGCTCCAGCCCGGGAGCCAGGCGGCACGGCCCCGGCATGCTAAGTGGGCCGCACTGGGCGCCTTTGTTCCCCGCGCCTCTAAGGACCGCTTCCCTCTGCATCTTAATGGGCTTCTCCCCCACCCGCTCTGCGCCCCGGCCCCCGGCCCCCGCGCTGCGTCCCGGACACCGGAGCGCGGGCCGGTCCTTAGTCGCTGCCCGCCGGCCGGGCCCGAGCACCTGCGCCCGGGGC
>NC_048226.1:1515812-1519350 GCF_002007445.2 Ailuropoda melanoleuca
TTTTTTTTTTTTTTTTTTTTTTTTTTTTTTTTTTTTTTTTTTTTTTTTTTTTTTTTTTTTTTTTTTTTTTTTTTTTTTCTCTGCGCCCCCCCTCCCCGCGCCGCCGCGCTGTGCCCTGACCTCCAGCGGCCAGGAGCACCCAGCCTGCGGCGGCGCGCGGCATCCCGGCCCTGCCGGACACGCGCCCTCCGCCTCCTCCGGCGGACCTGTCCGCAGGGTGCAGTCCGTGACAGCTGTGCGCGCTCCGGCAGGTTTGGAACGTGCGACGAGGTCGTGGGCATATGTACCTGTTTGGGAATGGGAGCAGGGAAATTCCGTCTTAGGTGGGGAGAATGCCCTACCTGGTGAGAAGGACTCCCTGAGGGGTGCCCATGAATGGGAAAGGGGGACACCCAGGCTGATTGCTGTTAAGTTTTGGGTGCTGTGCGCCGAATGCTACCGGACCCCCTTGGTGCTAAGTCCCCGAAGGAGGATGCAGGCAGCAGAGTCAGACCCAGGCTAGCCCACAGGGAATTCCCAGTAGGGAGCTGTCTCTGTGTTAGTGGGGGTGGGGTGGGGTGCCTAGCAAAGAAAAAAGTGTCATCAGAGTTAGGGGTGAAAGATCCTTTCTATCTAAAGTGGCCAGGGAAAGGTTTTGGAGCTCAGACATTTCTCAGCCCACCTTCGTAGGGCTGGAAGGTTTGCATGTGCAGAGCTGGGGGTGAGGGTATTTGCAGGTGGAGGGGACAGCTTGAGTGGCAGACTTAGCTGGGTAGGTTTCAGTGAGTACGTGGGGCATTGGGGTTATAGGGAGCAGTGGGATTTCACAGACTTGTTTGGCTTTGAAGGACACTCTAAGGAGTCTGGATCCCCCCGCCTCCCCCCCCCCCCCCCCCCCNACACATTAAGGAGTTCTCAGTGCTTTCGAGCAAGGAAGTCACGTGATCATGGTTTTTCAGGAAGGTGGACTTGTCAGCCACGTCTAGATAACATAGGAAGGAGCAAGCCTGGAGGCAGGGAGGCTGGTTGAAATGAGGCCCGTGGTCAGGGGAGGGTGGTGAAACGTCCCAGACCTGGCTGGGAACAGAGAGGAACAGCACCCTTGGGTAGGTGGGGGGGGGCTGGCCTTGGCATAGCTTGGGTGTGGGGTAAGGGTAAAGGGGGCACTGCCCCACGGGCGATCAGATCAGGAATCGGTGGTCCAGAACACTGAACGGGAACGTGCCACGTGTGGTCACAGCTGCTCACGTCATTGGCTCCTGCAGTCTGCAGTTTCAACCTGGTCAGTGGCTTAAAAATCAATAGCAAATTGATGGACTTAAATGTTATGACATGAAAAAAAAACAAAGCCGATCAAATGAGGATATTTTCGTCCAATAGAGTCTTATATTGGAAAGAAGAATAAAGTCAGGGAGGGTATTTACATAGCATATGTAAATCCCCTTATATCCCCTTATATCACTGTTGAAAAGGGTTTTGTCCGCTACATTGTTCCGCGAGCTGCCTGGAGGGAATGGGGGCAGCTGCCCGGCTTGGCGGTGCGGAGCGCCCGAATGCCTGTGCCTTGGCCGGTGGGAGACTCACATGTTGCAGGTGAGGGTTGTTCTATTATTTGCAAACATCTGGCCTGCCTGATAGGCAGTGATGGCTGTGTCTTCTCTCCGTCGGCAGAGACCCCAGAGACCCTGAGCCCAGAGAGGTCTTCTCAAGTGGCAGGTCTTTCCTCTTCTCCGGTCCCCTGTGATAACACTCAGGTCTGTGGGGCATGCTGTTCTTGTCCTGTGTGAATACCTACCTTCTTTGGGAGAGAGCATGGTTTGTAGGGATACGGCAAAGGTTTGAGCCCCAGAGGGAGACTTCAGATTTGACTGGCAGTTGAGGCTCAGCACCCACGCCTGTTGCCCAGAACCCACGGCTCCGGGGCAGGAGTCCCATGACGCGTCTTTGAACACCTGCCTCACCCCTCTCCCCAGATGTTGTTGCTTTGCAAAGAGTAAGAGCTTGGTAAACACAGGCAAATGCACCAGGAGACACCGAGATTTTTTTGCCCTACTGCTTTGTGCCCAGGGTCCAAAGGCCACAGCCTGTCCCCTCTGCACCCGAGCCCACTGGCGCTGTTTTCCCAGCTCCCGGTTGCCTGCCCACAGACCCCTCTGCCTTTAGTCGTTTCTGTGAGGCATGGCGAGGGCACTCCGTCCGTGATGCCGGATGAAGCTGGCGTCTTCACATTCTCCAGGTGTTCAGGTGGTAGGAGCCCCATTCAAACCTCTGATTTGCCCTTTCCAGATCTCCTGTTTGGGTTTTAGGATTCTAGCAACTATTCTGGGTGAGGCGTGCTCTCTGAGGACAGAAAGGCTGGGCTCCCTCGAGTTCTCCTGGCTTCTGCCTCCTGGTTTGGCTCTCCAGTGGCCCCTGACACCCCCCCTACACGGGTTGCTGATTTTCCCTGTTCTCTCTGGCTGGGTATGACCTCTGTCCCCTAGACCAGGGAGTGGAGTCCTAGAATCTTTTGTCGTATATTTACATTGTTTGTTTCACTTCCTTTTTGGGTGATATTTAAGCATTTCTGATTTATATGGAATAGGGAAAGTTTGGATTCATTTCATGCATGGAAGGTTATCGGCAACTGAAATGGTAGAGGGTCCAAGGGGGCTGCTTTTCCAATGCCTTCACTCCACCTTAATCTTTTGTAACGGAAGCAGGCGGGTCTCAGGTACAGTCAGACCAGAGAGCATCAGGAGTTAGACATCATCAGGACATTCCCTGCAATGAGCGTTTGCGGAGTAACTAATAAGGCCTGCTTGCACATGGTAAAAGAATTCAAAGGTATGTTTTCAGAGACTTCGAGTTTCTACTTTTTTTCTGAAATCAATTACTAGACTTCTTTTCCCTCCGTGTTTCTGGTCTTTGGCATTTTAGTTTGGAATTGATTGTATGGTACAGGAAGGTCCTCCGGGCAAACAGTTGTAGACGGAGGGACTTATGCGTCAGTCCAACAGATACATTGAACACAGTTTTCATGTACCAAGCACTGCTCAGGGGTCAGGACCGTGTGAAGGTAAGGAAGGGTGTTCTTGGACCTCAGAGGGTTCTGAGGCTAACGGGAGGCACAAGGAGACTAACTTCATAACGAAGGGTAGAGCGAAGTGCATGCTGGACAGGTGTGCCTGCATCGTACTGGGAGTTTGCTTGAAAAAGTAAGCCTTGTAGGGAGCTCGCTTCTGAAACCGGGCATTCAGAAGAGAGAGATTTTGCCCTTTAGAGAAGGTCCCAACCGAGCGGACTACGGAAGCCCGATTTCTTTTCATACTGCATTTCATGGAACCCACGGGCCCATCAATTATAAGACACATCGCTGTTTTACCTACTCTTAAGGAAAAACTCTTGCCAGTTCAACTCTGACATGCTGTCAGTTATACAAGGTGCCTCTGTTTCAGGGATGTTTTGAAAATGCGCCTTTAGAACCAGTCAAGTACTGCGCATTAAGAAAGAAGTCCATTTTGCTGCCGGAGCACCCACACGTAAAACCTATGGGCTTCTTCTCCTTTTTTTTTTTTTT
>NC_048226.1:1523231-1550313 GCF_002007445.2 Ailuropoda melanoleuca
AAGCCTTGTAGGGAGCTCGCTTCTGAAACCGGGCATTCAGAAGAGAGAGATTTTGCCCTTTAGAGAAGGTCCCAACCGAGCGGACTACGGAAGCCCGATTTCTTTTCATACTGCATTTCATGGAACCCACGGGCCCATCAATTATAAGACACATCGCTGTTTTACCTACTCTTAAGGAAAAACTCTTGCCAGTTCAACTCTGACATGCTGTCAGTTATACAAGGTGCCTCTGTTTCAGGGATGTTTTGAAAATGCGCCTTTAGAACCAGTCAAGTACTGCGCATTAAGAAAGAAGTCCATTTTGCTGCCGGAGCACCCACACGTAAAACCTATGGGCTTCTTCTCCTTTTTTTTTTTTTTTAATTTCTTTCAATTCAGTTAATTAACATATAGTGTTGGTCTGCTTTTCAGTAAAAAATCTCTATAAAGTTTACCACGTAGGCGTGTGTCATGACCCCAGTGATGAACTGTTAGTCTCTTGGCTTCTGCCAAATGAAAGGAATGATCTCTGAAAAAGAGCTTTATTTATTTATTCGTCAGCCAGTATTTATTGAGCACCTAGTATGTGCCAGGTCCTGAGAGCTAGGTTCCGGGCAATCAGCAGGGAGTCACCAGGACAGCCTTGGCCACTGGGCGGCTTGCAGCCCATGGGCACACACAGCCATAAAGAATCCCAGATATGTTAGTTATAAAACTGTTAATGGTATGATGACGTGAAGGCAGTTTGAGGTTTGCCCCTTGGAGGGGAAACCTTTTTTTTTTTTTAATTATCAGCATTTGATTTTATTGCTTTCTCTTATAGATCGCTCCATCTAGAGCGAACTTGGTATCAACCACCGGATTTTGACTCAAAGCACTCTGATACGATAGTTCCTACACAAAGAGTTCAAGGACATTGTATCCTCGGGTCCCTAGGCAGTCACGGTTTTTAAGAGCTGGGCTCCTTCATCGAGGTGCCCTGATATTTGCTGGTTATCTTGCACGAGCAATCACAGTTATTTACTCAACACCAAAGTCATTACTGCTCATATTCCGAGACATTTTATAGGTGAGACAAGGTGGACACGGGGACCCGTGGGTCCTGGCTGAGGTGATCGATACCCTGATCTTTAATGTAGCAGACGTTCTCTAAGGCGATCCTTTACGATCCAGGCATACCACTCACCGATCCAGGTATACCACTCACCGATCCAGGTATACCACTCACCGTCTGCTGCGAGGCGGGACACAGTCTAACGTGGATGTGGATACATTTGTAAGATAGAGTGGGTATTAGAGAAACAGAATAGATACATAAGATGCAATGGAAGGCTTGATGAGATTGTGTTTTAGGTTAAGATTTACACTGAAAATTTATTTGATTTTCTTTTCTTGTGGTTGACTGTAGTTGACACAATGTCACACTAGTTCCAGGCCTATAACGGTGACTCCACGATGCGATACCTTGTGCTGGGCTCATCCCGAGTGTAGCGACCACCTGTCCCCACACAGCGCTCTTAATGACGCCACTGACTATTCCCTGAGCTGTACCTTTCATTGCCGTGATTGAGTCACCTCATAGCGGGAAGCCTGGACCTCCCACTCCCCTTCCCTCATTTGGCCCATCCCCTGACTCCCCTCTCTTCTGGCGACCATCAGTTTGTTCTCTGTGCTTATGAGCTTTTGTTTATTGTCTTGTTTTTTAGATTCTACGTATAAGTGAAATCATACAGTATTTGCCTTTCTCTGTCTGACTTGTTTCACTTAGCATAACACCCTCGAGGTCCATCCACGTTGTTGCAGATGACAAGATCTCATTCTTCTTCATGGCTGAGTCACGTTCCGTTGTGTGTGTCTGTGCACACCACACCTTTATCTATCCAACTATTGAGGGACACTTGGTTTGCTTCCATGTCTTGGCTGTTATCAGTCGTGCTGCCATAAATACACGGTCATGTGTATCCTTTTGAATTCTTTTTTGTTTTCTTTGGGTAAATACCCAGTAGTGGAATTGCTGGATCATAGGGTAATTCTATTTTTAATTTTTTTGAGGAACCCCTGTACTGTTTCCCAGAGTGGCTGCACCAGCTTGCGTTCCCACCAACAGTGCACGGCGGTTCCCTTTTCTCCGCATCCTCGCCAACACTTCTTGTTTCTGGTGTTGTTGATCTTAGCCATTCTGACTGGTGTGAGGTGGGATCGCACTGTGGTTTTGGTGTGTATTTCCCTAGAGATTAGTGACGTTGAGCATCTTTTCGTGTGTCAGTTGGGAATCTGGATGTCTTCTTTGGAGAAGTGTCTATTCAGGTCCTCTGCCTATTTTTTAATCAGATTATTTGTTTTTTGGTGTTGAGTTGTGTGTGTTCTCTATATATTTTAGATATTAACGCCTGATCAGCTATGTCATTTGCAAATATCTTCTCCCATTCAGTAGGTTGCCTTTTCGTTTTGTTGACTGTTTCCTTCGCTGAGCAGAGGCATTTTGTCTTGATGAAGTCCTACGAGTTCGTTTTTGCTTTTGTTTCCCCTGCCTGAGGAGATGTAGCTAGAAAAATGTTGCAATGGCCAGTGTCCAAGATGACCGCCTACTTTTCCTTTCAGGAGCTTTATGGTTTCAGGTCTCACATTTAGACCTTTCTTCCATTTTGAGTTTAGTTTCGTGCATGGCGTAAGAGTGGTCCGTCTCACTCTTCCACATGTGGCTGTCCAGTTTCCCCAACGCCATTTGTGGAAGAGGCTCTTCTGTATTCTTGCCTTGAGGACGTAACCTGTAATTTGAGGTCTGAGGAAGGAAGACAACACAGGCAAGGAGGTGCATTCTGGACCCAGGGAAGAGCCTCTGCAAAGGCCCTGAGGTCGGAAGGGCCGGTCTGCTTTGAGGAACCGGCACAGGCCGGAGGGGCTGGAGGCTGGTGAGCCAAGGTGAAGTGGTGTGGGAAGCTGCAGGCGTGGGTGGAGGCCGGCTCATGGAAGGCCGTGGAGCTTGGGTTAGGGCGTCAGACGTTATTGTAGGTGCAGTAGAAGGCCACCACGGGGTCTTGAGCTGGGGAGAGACATGCTCTGCCCCACACGTCACCGTGCTGTCCGCGGCTGCTGTGTGGAGAGCAGATCGGAAGGCAGGAGGAGAGGCAGGACTCCAGGTGAGGTTGCTGGCGTGGGCCCGGCCGGCAGGGGAGATGGAGAGAAGTAGGAGGAGGTGAGATAGACTTTGGGGCCGGGACGCCACACCAAACTGCACCAGGGGCACCAGGCACGTCCTTGTCCGTTGCACCGTGGGGCCGGGCACCCCCTGCAGCAACTCTTTCTTTCTGGGCGGAACTGTCAGGACTCTGTGGCGAGGGTGGGAGAGGGCGAGAGGGCGGAGGAGGAGTGGAGGAGGCCCCCTGCCGTCCATCCTGATGCCTGGGTGGCAGGAGGTGACAGGAAGGTGGGAGGCACATGGGGCTGAGGGGCGTGCTTGAGGCTTCAGCTTTGGACAGTTGAGTTGGGGTGACCCCGGGATACAGGGCTGCTGCAGCTGCCAGGGAGGCAGTGGCCACATGGCCCCAGGCACCTGGGCTGCACAAGTGAAACATCAGGAGGGACATCAGCTAGCCTTTCACCAGCTCCGTCGAGTGTTTTCCTTGGGCAGGATGAGACCCCAGAGGACAGAAGAGTCGGGCTAAAGCGCCTCAGTCCCCAGGCAGCGCCTCCACTCTCCGCTTTATTGTGGGTCTGTGCTGACACTCACCTGCCGAGGGACGTCCTTTCTGCGTCTCTTCCTCCCGTGCTAAGTCATGTTTGTGCAGGGCCGTCACGTAAGGAGCGTGAGTGGTGTGGTCCTGGAGTGGACAGCTGTGTGGGGAGGGATGGGGCTTTCAGACAGAGGCTGGTGGCAGTGGTCACTGCGTGGGGCAGGCTGGCGGACGCCGATACCACACAGAGCTTCCTGTTGGGTGAATACAGATTGTCCACTGCTTCTGGCCCAACCCCTGCATTCAGGGGCTTTTGCTGACCCTGAGTTCACCTGTCTCTTCTGCCCCACACCCACCCACTGCTCACACCGAAGTGTTTCCCTATCCAATGCCTGTTTCTCCTGGTCTCAGCTTGGATTCTTTTTTTTTTTTTTTAAAAGATTTTATTTATTTATTTGACAGAGAGAGAGAGACAGCCAGCAAGAGGGAACACAAGCAGGGGGAGTGGGAGAGGAAGAAACAGGCTTCCAGTGGAGGAGCCTGATGTGGGGCTCGATCCCAGAACTCCAGGATTACACCCTGCCGAAGGCAGATGCTTAACGACTGAGCCACCCAGGCGCCCCTCAGCTTGGATTCTTACTCCGCTGGGGGGTTGGGGGGATGGGGGGAGCTCTCCTGATGCCTTGATCCAGATAAAGTGTGCCTGCACTGCGCTCTGCCAGGGCCCTGTGGCTGTACTTTGTGTTTGGAGCACGTCCCCTCAATGGGAATGAAATGGTAAATTGTGTAGTCATTGGTTGATGCCTGGGTCTCTTGCTGGCCTGGAATCCCCATGAGGGCAGGGAATGCCTTCCTCACTGTGCAGCCCCAGTGCCTGTCATATGACATCCTGTGCAGCGGGCATCTGGTAAGGTGGATGCATGGGTGCCTGGGTGCTTGGGTGCCTGGGTGTGTGGATGCATGGGTGCCTGAGAGCCTGGGTGCATGGATGCAAGGGTTCCTGGGTGCCTGGGTGCATAGATGCCTGGGTGCCTGGGTACATGGATGCAAGGGTTCCTGGGTGCCTGGGTGCATAGATGCCTGGGTGCCTGGGTGCATGGATGCATGGGTGCCTGGATGCATAGATGCGTGGGTGCCTGGATGCCTGGGTGCATGGATGCATGGGTGCATGGGTGCACGGGTGCATGGCTGCATGGGTGCCTGGGTGTATAGATGCCTGGATGCCTGGGTGCATGGATGCATGGGTGCATGGTTGCATGGGTGCATGGCTGCATGGGTGCCTGGGTGTATAGATGCCTGGGTGCATGGATGCATGGGTGCATGGTTGCATGGATGCACGGGTGCATGGCTGCATGGGTGCCTGGGTGTATAGATGCCAGGAATTGTGTTATAGCTTTGTATATGGCTGCCTGTGCATGCTTGCCTTGATGACAAGAAAGCAAGGCCATGGACAGTGTTTTTGCAGGTCTCTGAAACAGTAGGCTAGAGCTGTTTAATTTAGATTCCGATCTTTATTTGTGGGAACTGATTTTGATCTGTAAATCCTATCAGGGTAGTCCCTACCCAAACCAGTTCTTCCAGAGTTTATCTCATTATAAAGGAATCTTGGAGATGCACAAATCTTATCTTCCCCAGAAGGAGGGGAGGTCAGACTGGTCGTAACCTGGGGACCAGCTGGTAGTAGCGGAAGGCCTGTCCCCACTAGGTCCCTTATTAGAGTCCCCCTAGGGGCCTCCCGGAAGGGGTCCTCCCCTCCCTGCCTCCTGTTCTGTGTGCGGAACTGTGGATGTGCTCGTGTACTTGCAGCAGCTGCAGATAAGGTCCACTCGGGACTGGCTTTAGATTCAGGGTCCGGAGGGGGGTGGCAGCCTCGTTTCTGTTCAAAGAATGCATCCACCGCCCTCTGATCGGATGCTGAGATAAGGAAGCTCTGTGGCTCTCCAGACGGCGACAGTTTGACCGTTTTCCAGGCAAATCCACAAACAAGCAAAAATGTTCACGAGCAGGTGGTCCCCACTTTTGTCCATGGTGCAGAAATGGGGCATCTCTCACTGCTCTGGTTGTGCTGGAACAGTGGCCAGGTGGGTCCCCTAGACCCGGCTGACAGGCCCCCTTCTGTCCTCCTCATTACCTTCCCCTCCCCCGAGTGCAACAATAAAGACACGTGTTGATTGTAAAAAAAAAAAAAAAGTCAGAAAAGGTACAAAAGCACGAAGGTAGTTCCATCATGCACCACGAACATTTTCGTACGTGTTACCACAGACTTTGCCCTAAATACTATACGCGCATATGGAATCGTCCTGGCGTTGTTCCGTTGTCCGCCCTCCCGTCGCCCACGGCAGGGGTGCTGGTGTTCGGTTTTCACGCCCTGCCCCGTCTGTTCACTCAGTCTCTTCTGTCGAGGGCGCTTGGTGCGCTTTTCCGTGTGTCACAATGACCTGCAACATGGCCATGGCCGTCCCCGTAGATACATATGTCATTACGCGATTCCTTGTTTCCCATACGTTAACTTCCTGGAAGGAGAACTGAACAGTCCAGTGGGTTTATAGGTTTATGTTTCCTCTTGGTTTCCAGAGGTTAAACCCGAGGCTCGGCCTGGGTCAGAGACCTGCCTGGGGTCCCCGCTGTGCAAGTGGGGGAGCAGGACGTGGGGCCCTTGCCACGTCACCTCTCCCACGGGGCCTTCTCTACGTGGAAGGGGCCAGTAACTGTCCTAGAAACTTTCGGTCACTGCCGACTGTCCACACATGCTCCTGTGCTGAAGGACACATTTGCAAGCAGACCGCTCGCTGCCCAGGGCTGAGGGAGCGTGGGGCGGTGTGGGGGGCTGTTGTCCCTTTGCCTGTGCTTTGTGGCTTGGACTGTTGGTGGCAGTTATTCCTGCTTCCGACGGAGGCTCAGGAGGGTTTAATGACTGACGGTGTGTGTTTGATTTGGTGCCTCTCACTGGGCACCTCTCTATCCAGGCCCAGGTGACGGAAGAAAGTCTCGGTATAGGACAGCTGGGGAGGACCCCCAGGACAGCACCAGGGGAGCCGTGCGGAAACCCAGCTCCGCGCGTGGCACCCTGGGCGTGGATCCAGGCCTTCGCAGAGCAGATCAGCGGAGTGAGGAACCGAGGGTAATCTGTGTACCAGATACTCCCTGGGGCCCTGCAGTGACGCTCTCTGGCCACCAGAGGCTCGTGGCCTGTTGTGTGGCCTCCTGCCCAGTTTTTGCCTGGCCCACCAAACTGTCCTTGCAGCAATTAAGAAAAAAGCCACTGAGATTGGTAAGTGACCAAAGGGAGGCCAGGAGAGCGACGTGGCTGCTCTTTACAACGTCAGCTAATGAGCTGCGTTCTAGGCGTCGAGGCACCAGGAGGCCGGAAGTCAGTTTATGCCCCCCATGTGTTTAATTCGTGGTTATATGCACGTGATAGTCTCTCTCTTATCTTGGAGGGACCTCTGACTGAGCTGTGCGGCAGAGCCCCTGGGAGGCTGGTGTGGGGGGCGGGGGCGTGTCCACACGGCCTGTGGCTGTGGGGGGCACTGGCAATGTCTGCAGGGCTTCCTGCTTGTCACAACACTGGGGGGGGGGCTGTCAAACCTCCCGCAGTTCACGGAACAGCCCCGCCCCCGCCCCAACGAAGGCTTCTCCAGACCCAGATGTCACCAGCGCCCACGTCGAGAAGCCCTGGTCCGCGGGGTGTGTGGCCGGCAGGGCGGTAAGGGGCCGGCCCTCAGGACCACCACTCAGTGTAAGAAAACCCCGTGGCTCTAAGAGCAGGACCATCCTCCCCAGATCGTGATGATACCCGTGGAGGAAGTTAATTTAAATGTGAAATAACGGAACTGCAAGAATTTTTTATTATTATTTTTAGAACAGCATTGATGTTTCCATCCCATCAGCAGTTTGAAATGAGGCGTAGTCTGGAATCATTTGCTGTAATTTGATATGCTTGATGGATTCCAAGTCCCCCAAAGCACAAAATGAATGAATGTGATCAAGGATCACAGCTGTGTTCTCTCCTTTTGAAAGCATCTCACACCAGAAAACTTCTAGTTCGGCTCAGCCAGCCTTTCCACGAGCACCCCCACCGCCCCGCACAAAGGGTGCTGTGCTCCGTGCCAGGCGATAGAAGGATGCTGAGCAAAACAGGTTGGCTGCATGCGTGTCCAGCGGCCTCTAGAATGTCCTCTAGAACAGGCGCCGTTGGGACAGTTTTATGCAAGTGACTGCATGCTGGGGGGCAGAGGGCATGGGGACCCCCTCTGGCCCCTCTGACGGGCAGAGAAAGGATGCTGGAGGGGTGGGCTTGGGGTATACAGCTCCGTTTAGGACAGGAGTCTGTGCCTTATCCCCAACGCCGGCCTCCAGCTGTCCGCCCGGCGTGTCTGACGTGTGTCCCCGACACTCTGCCCAGCCCGCACCTCCAACACCTCCCCCCCAGGTCCCCGGTGGTGGTGAGTCTCCATTCGCTGGCCAGAGCCAGACACTCATTATCTTAATTGCTTATCCACCTAATTAAACAAATATTAATTTGAATGCCAACTGTGTGCTCACAGTGGTGTGCAAGGCCGGGCGTGGTTTCTGCTTTCCCAGAGCTCACTGTGTGGTTGGAGAGGCAGCCATTTATGAAATAATCACATGCATGAGGCTATCAGTAAAATAAGTAATAGGAAAGAAAGGAGTCTTTGTTTCCAGATGCAACAGGCAGCTTCCGAAGTGTTGTGAGCAGGGTGTGATGTGACCGGAGGAGCGTTCTGGAAAGATCTCTCTGGCTGCTGAGTCTGCTGGCCGGCTGAGGGACACCTGCTGCGAGGCTGTGTGGACAGTCCAAGTGGGGGACGGGGGCGGCTTCCTTGGGGGGCCGCGGACATGGGGAGGGATGGGGGACCCTGAGGTGCATGTGCAGTGAAACCAGCCGAGCTGGATGCCGGGCTGGACGTGCTGATGCAGGGAGCAGCAGGGTTCCTGATTCCGTGCCTGGGTGGGTTAGGGCGCCATGTCCCAAGGCAGCAGACACGGATGAGGTCTGGGAACTTGGGGGTGTTTTCGTGGAGGTGTTGCCAGGAGCATGTTTGCTCTTGGACCTGCTGAGCTCAAGACACCCAGGTGACACGGGGATTTGCCAGAAATCTCTGAGTTTTCATTTCCTTTCTAGTTGGGACCTTTTTGTTTTTTTAAACCACAGTGTCCCCGGTACCTTGCACGAGGCCTGGCACATAATTGGTGCTTATACGTATTTATTGAACGAATGACCGAATCGGTCTCCCAGACGACAAGCCAGTGAGGAGTTATGTCACCACCTGAGAGCTGCAGAGCGTGACATTCCTCAGGGAACTCGCAGCAGCCTTCATGTTCTTGGAGACACTAGAAGCAGCCTTGACAATAGCAGACCTCCAAGGTCCCGTAGACCCTGCTTTCAGCATACAGAAATTCCTTAGAAACTTAACGTTATCTCCACCCCTCCCGCTCCACAAACCTGGAAGGACAGAATCACGCCTCACACTCCCCGGGCAGCTCGTCTGCCCACGGGTCCTGTCCCCGTGCTTTAACAGAAGCACCCTTTTTGCACTGGAGATGTCTCAAGAATTCTTTCTTGACCATGGCGCTCGGCAGCCCCACATCACTAGGAATAAGGATGTTCTCTCGCATAACAGCAGTTGGTGACCCAAATCAGGAAATTAGCGTGGATATGACCGTAATATCTAATCCACAGACGTTACCGTATTTTCAAGGAAGTGCTCTTCAGAGCCAGAAACATGGTTTTCCTGGCCCTGGGTTTAATCCAGGAGGACAATTGTATTTAGTTGTGGTGTCTCTCTCTGTCTTTAGTATCTATTTCTAACTGAAGTGTAATTAACACACAGTGTTACGTTAGTGTCAGGGCACACAGGTCTGTGCGTGGGGGCAGCGCTCGGGGTTACAGATTTATTGGCTGAGTTCCCTGTGCTGTGCTTCTCATCTCTGTGACTTATTTATTTTATAACTGGACGTTGGTATCTCTTCCTCCCCTTTGGTTCATGTCACCCCCCGCCCCCAACCCCCAGTGTGTTCTCTGTATTTAAGAGTCTAGGGTTTTTTGTTTGGTTTCGTTTCTTTGTTTGTTTTGTTTCTTATATTGCAAACATGAGTGAAGTCCTACGGCTTTTGTCTGCCTCTGCCTGACTTATTTCTCGAGCATCACACCCTCTGGGTCCATCATGATGTCCCGTTACTCCCCCTCAATTCTGGAATAATTGCTCAGAGGATTTTTTTGGTCTTGTTTTGTTTTTTGTTTTTCTTGTATGGCCTTCCCATTGTGGGCAAGTACAGGTCAGTCATTTTATAAAATAGCCTTTCATTTGGTTTTGTTTGATGTTGCCGCCTGGTTAAATGGGGGTCGTGCTTTTTAAATTTTTTATCAAAAACGCCATCGAAGCGACATTGCATCACAAGACTGTTTTTAGCAGTTGTCGCTCAAAAGGGGGTCTCTGAGTGGCTGAATCAGGGTCCTGGGCAGACAAGGCTGAGGAAGGGGATGGGCGGTGTCAGACGCCCTCCTTGCACGCTTGGTAAACCTCGTCTTTGAGTTCCGCACACCATTCATGGGCGGCTTCCGATACTCCTCGGGGAGTACAGGTCCCGGGGGAGTTTTAAAAAAGACTGGAAGGCTAATACCTTCCTAAACTAAATATCAACTTCATTGTCAAATAAAATAATTATAATCTAACTATGTAAGGATTATCATATCTCTAATAAAGTCAATAGGGATTTGAAGTGTTTAATTACCAACTTTGCCGACATACAAATTGAAAAGCTTTTCAGGTAAGTTGCTCATGCGGAATGCCTGAAACCCACTGCAATTAACAACCAGAGCGTCGTTCAGACGTAATTAGCATGTGATTTGCCCTGTCCTCTGTTGCCCGTGCATATCCAGGCTTCCATGTATATTTTCACTTAGGTTAAGGAAGTTAATTTGCTCCTTCTATGTTCCACTTAAAAACAAGTTGGTATTTTACTGTTACTTTGGAAAGAAAGACCTAGTGACTTAAACACCGGAATAATTTTTGGCGGAATTTGCCTGCAGAAACTTGCTGCGTTTTCCAAAGTCTGAGAACCCCCCCCTCATCCCTCTCCCTCTTCCATTTCTTCTTCCTCCTCCTCTTCTCCGCCCTCCCGTCTTCTACATGCCCCCCCACCTCCTCCCTCGTCAGAGACCCAAGAGCCGGTCAGGGCAGAAATGTTGGGACCACCCCAGTAGTTACCGGTGGCTCACCTTGCTGGGCAGGTGTGTAAGAGCTCAGACCCGTCTGTGCGTGGGGGTGACGTGAATGCCGTCTGCTAGGAGGCAGTGCAGACAAGGGCCTCTGTTTACCCATCCGTAAAATGGGGCGGCTTCTTTATGGGGTGCAGTGGGGCCTGTTCTGTGTGCTCCAGGTTGAGAGGTGAGCAAGATACCCCCTTGCACTGGAAGCAGGCCTGGGGGACCCGGCCCACAGCTCATGGTGCCATCGCTCCCAGACATGTGGAATGGGGCACCTCATTGGTTTGTGGTAAGGACTAAAGGTTGTCTGTCACCGTGTTTGGGGTGGTGCTGTTTCTCACTGTTGCTGCTTCTCTTGGCACCACAGTGGCGTGGAGCGTGACAAGGGCTCGGAAGCAGGAAGAAGTCGGGTAGCACATAACCAGGTGTGCCTACGGAAGAAGGGGGCTCATGTGACACAGGAAGCACCCTCGCCCTTGGCACTCTGGGACGGTCGGGGTCTCTCATATGCACGCAGCTCCTCCTCCCTGTCTCGTCGTGGGGAACGCGGGCCCTGGGAGAGGGGGCCATCACCCAAGCCTGTTGTCTGTCCCAGCCCCTCCCATGCTCTGGACAGACCAGGTTGGGGTCTGCCCAGACTCTGTGTCTGAAACTTGCCCCTGCAGATGGTGGCTTGGTGCCCCATCTCTTTCCTCCTGTTTAACTGGCCCCACTGGGGCTCACTCTGAGTCCCAGGACAATCTGGTTTGTACACTTTGTGGACAAACGAGAAGTTAAGACATCTGCCTTTTTGTCTTCATTCGTTCAACGGATCTGTCACCTGTCTGTCCAGTATCAGTCACGGGACTTAGGTGCTGGGAACGCACTGTTAGAAAGGACGGCAGGGTCTGTGCCTTTGAGCACGTACCTCGGGTCGGCCTGAGGGCAGGTTCTGCCCCAGGTCATCGGGCTAAAGGTGCAGGTGGGACACGCTCCCAGGCTGCTGCAGGTCTGTTAGGCCTGTTCCCCACTAGGTGGCGCAGTCACACAGGTGGTGCCCTGGTTCCGGCCTGCGTGGGCATCACCGCGGGGCAGGCTTGTTAATGCGGACTGCTGCCCCCTGCCCGGTCCCACACGCTCTGTCAGCAGCTTAGGGTTGAGGGTGCCGTTGGCATTTCGGACCTGTCCCCAGGTGCTGCTGATGCTCCTGGCTCCTGGTCCACAGAGGCAAAGGCGGCTAAACCCGTACCATGCCCACTGCTAACTAACCCACCCGGTTCTGGATCCGGGGACTCATTGGATCTTCCTGGCGGCTGGGGCTCAGTAGCCCCATCTCACAGCTGGAGAGTGGTGAAGGTGCTCTGACGCCCCGTGCACCCTCTCCACTGTCACCCTGGCTTTCCCGGGTGGCTTCGCGAGGAAGGCGGTGGGTGAATGAGCGGGCTGTCCTGGGAGAGGTGACGGACGGTGTGAAGTGGGCCCTGGGCAGCCGGAGAGAGCGGGCGGAGAGCCGTGTCCCTGGCCTGCTGCTGGCTCCGAGGTGCTCTCGGGCGCCCCGCCTTTGCTCTCTGGGTTTCTTTCTTATCTGTAAAATGAAGGGTTGGTCCTTGGTGTGGGGATTTGTTTTATTTACTGTTGTGGGTCTTCAGTGGGCCCTTTCAACCTAGAGTCTCTTTCAGGGCTCTGAGAGAGAAAATTCTCTCTCTCTGTTCTCTCGTTCTAGAAATTCTGTTAGTTGGATGTGGTCTTCTTGGAATGGTCCTCCATCTCTTCTCCCACTTCCCAGCTCCTTGATGGCTTCGGGGAGATGTAGATTTCTTTAGAAAATAGACCTCTCGTTTCTTTCCCCAGAGAAAATGCCAGTTTGTTGGCATCAGGGATCGGACTATTGTCATTGTCATCGGCAGGGTGTTGGGATGAGGAGAGAGACGGGTAGGACTTCAGTGTGTGACCTTCAAGTGGGAAATGGTGGCTTTTCTCTAATTGAGTAGAACAACAGATGCCAAACTGTGTGATCATATCCTACTATTTACAACTTGAAAAAAGTGACTGAAAGGTTTGAAAATAAAAGGATTGGCTGTGGTCTGTCAGGCTCATGCAGAGACAAAGAAAGCCATGGTCACAGTTTTAAAATCAGTAAAAAGGAAATTAATGTCAAAACACCTAATGGTACAAAGAAGGCCATTTTTAGCCTATAATTTACTGATTTTGAACCTTAATGCATGAAACGATGTTCTATAGCTGATAATGAATTTCTCATGATACTCAAGTGTAAGCCCCGTCTTACTGCATTTTTTTTTCTCATCAAATTAAATCTGCTTCATTCCTTCCAGCTTGGCTGTTAGAACCTCCCATCTCATTTTTCCTGGGCAAGATGCACCTGTTCCTTGGGGTCGTTTATGACCCTCTGGGCCTTGCAGAGGTCAGGAGAACTGGAAAGGGGGCCTCAGATCTTGATCGTGGGTCCTTGTGAGACCCTCCTTCTCCGGGTTCTCAGGAGCCGCGTGAAGGCAGCCAGCTGGCCAGCTGTTGTGAAATCCAAGTGGGCTGTCAGGAAATTATAGCATTGAAAAATAAACAAAATTAGGAGATCAATGGACGGATTTAATAGCTACTAAACACAGATGAATGGAGAATTAATGAATTAGAAAGTGGAATGGGAGAAATTGCAGAGCGTTTAGCACCGAGACAGAGTTAGGACCCACGGGCTCGTGGCCGCAAGACGGAGGCGAGGCCTCCTACCTCCGTGTGCACCCTGGAGCTCCGGTCAGGGACGGCAGGGAGGACGGGCCAGCCGGTATTCAGGAGACGGGGCTGGTCATTTTCCAGAACGAACGAGCGACACTGAGCCTCAGAGTTGGGACCTACAGCGGATGCCAAGCAAGATAGATGAGGAGAAATACAAACGGGAACCATGTGCAGTGCAAACAGACCGTAGCAAAGACAGAGAGGAGCCAGGGAGCGCGGGGACTCGACGCGACTCGGAGTAGCTCTGGGTGCGCAGGCCTGGACTAGCTCAGCTGTGGTGGGCTTCCGTTCCCGTGGCCCCTAATGGCCCCTAATGGCCCCATGCTCGTGAGTCTGGGTGGGCGTGTTTCTCTCCCACCTGCTTCAGTGAAGGTGGTGTTTCCGTGGCATTTCTACAGGATGAGCTGTGGGGTCGTGGGCCCTATTTCAGGTCCCCGAGTGTATCCCTGAGGCTCAAGTGTTTGAAGTACTTCTCAGAACGGGACATTCAGGAGAGAAGAGAGTGCCTCGTGCCCATGCACGGATACAGGGGAGGGGGTGGCCGTGTGCACGTGTGATGTGGCCGTGTGCCTCCTGTGGCCAGGGGAGAAGATGGTGGGGCCTTTCTGCTTCTTTACGTAGCTGGGGTCACTGGCAGCGGCTGCACCTCGGTCCCGCCGTCCCGTACTCCCTACTTGGAGCGTAGCCGGAGTGTGTCATCTTCGTAGGCTAGAAGGCAGCTGCCACCAGAGTTCGGTCTCTCTTGACCTCTGTCCATCCCAGCAAAGCCCAGCTTCTCAGTGACCGCTCTTCCCAAGGCCACTTTGTGGGAGCAGACAGGGCTAAGGGAAAGGAGGGCGCGGTTGACACCAAGTCCTGCTCAGCAGTCACGCGGCTGCTTTCCCTCGGGGTCCCTGAAGAGGAAAGAGCGTTTCACTGCTCTTGACCGGGTTAAATTATCTTGCTGAGAGCAACACGTTTCCCAAATGGAAATCATTCCTTTTGACTAGGTGCCAGGGACCTACGTGAAGTGTCAGTCAACTCCGGCCGCCAGGACAAAGTGCCATCGGCCGGATGACTTCGGTGACACAGATGATTTTCTCAGTTTGAAGTCTGGGGAGTGCAAGATCGAGGGGCAGGCTGAGCCGATTCCTGATGAGAGCCCCCTCTTGGCGCGTGACGGCCACTTCGTGCTGTGTCCACACAGGTGGGGAGGGGGGACGGGCTCTCAGTTGTTGCCTCGTCTCCTAAGGACACTGATCCCAGCACGAGGCCTCGCCCTCAAGACCTCATCTAAACCTGGCCACCTCCCGGAGGCCCCAGCTCCACACACGCCATCATGTTAGGAGTTAGGGCCTTGACATGCAGATTGGAGATGGGGGGGGGCCACAGGTCAGTTTATAGCCCTGCACAAAACCCACGTGTGGGGCCATCAGGTCATAAACCCGAGTGGAAAAGGCAAGAAGAAAGCGACATCGGGGAGGGGAGTCTGCAGGGGTGGCTGACCCGTGAGGTCAGAGCTCAGCAACGGGGGCTCATTGGCTAAGACGTGTCCCTCGGCTGCCTGTCTTCCACGGCACATTTTATTTTATTTTATTTTATTTTATTTTATTTTATTTTATTTTATTTTATTTTATTTTATTTTAATTTTATTTTATTTTATTTTATTTTATTTTATTTTATTTTATTTTATTTTATTTTATTTTATTTTATTTTATTTTATTTTATTTTATTTTATTTTATTTTATTTTATTTTTGTATTTTGGTCACAGCTCAAACCGATTCTGTACTGGACCATCCCGCTCAATTTTGAGCTTGCGGACCGTACTTGGTACGGTGCCCCGTACGAGACAGGTGCCCGGGAGTCTTTCGAGGAAGGCCAGCCAGGAGTGTGGAGCCCCAGACGGAAGAGAAGAAGGTTCTGCTGGTGGAGTGACTGGGGGTCAGCTTGCCGCGTGGTTGGGGGAGGAGAAGCTGAGTCGGGCTTCACGGTAGAGACTGAGTTAGCGGTGAAAGCTCTAGCACGTCATGCCGACTGGTGGAAGGTCACGGAGTCCCACGTCTGGGAAGGGATGGGTCATCTGTCTTCACCCCGTAGCCACCGCAGGAGTCCCCATGGTAACACCGTGTCCTGAGAGTCACTCAGGGCTTGCTTGGTGCACTGTTGTACACGCACAGTACTTACAAGGCACTTTTTTTATGTTTCGACAGCATCAACTCTTGGAAAGTTCTCTGCCACTCTTCAGAATCTGCCTCCCGTTGTCTTTCTTCTTGAATCTGACCTCTGGGGGCTCATGGCCTGCGTGTAGCTTCCCTTCTTCCTGCCTGTTGACCCCCAGCCCTGACTCCTGCTGTTCTGTCTGTTAGGGCCACCCCCACCCACTGGCCCGTCCTGACAACGGTGGGCACGGTCTCTGGGGTCTGCTCCGTGTGCCTGTGGGCCGAGGGCAGCGGCTTACACACCGCTGCTGTTTGCACAGTGACGTCTGTAGTTGTCAGTGACCGTGTGCAACTTTCATGGTGGGCCGGAGCGCGAGGGTCTGGGTGCCTTTGTCCAGCCCCGCAGGGGGCAGTGCTGGGGACTCACATACTCCGACCACGTCTGTGCGTGGACCCAAAGTGTTGTAGGGAAGTCGCCGAACGGTGTCACCGTTGGTACTCATGTGCACATTGCCATTTGACCTGCTAACAATTTCTGGGACATTATCTCATGAGGGACAAGGATGCATAATTTATAGAGGGACGGAGTCAGACTGTGACTCACCCAGTTTTGCAGGTGAGCAAGGCAGGAGCCCAGAGGTTCGTGTCCCAGCCGCGGTCCTGTGTTCAACCCGCGGTGCATGAATTCTCTCGTTGGCTGAAGTGTCCTCAACTGATCAGGGCTAACGCTGGGACTCAAGGAGGGCCAGGGTCCCACGGAGGAGAAGCCTGCCTCGGGCTCCGTGTTCCACCTCCTGGACACGTGCGCGTACACAGCAGACGTTTTCGATTTAATAGGAGGAAGCTCTGTTCTCCTCTGGAAGAGAAGGCAGAGGATCCTGAAGGAAGCAGAGAGCTACTGTTTTGTTTTGTTTTTAAGATTTTATTTATTTATTTGACAGAGAGAGAGACAGCCAGCGAGAGAGGGAACACAAGCAGGGGGAGTGGGAGAGGAAGAAGCAGGCTCCCAGTGGAGCAGGGAGCCCAATGCGGGGCTTGGTCCCAGGACCCCGCGATCGCGCCCTGAGCCGCAGACACTTAACGACTGAGCCACCCAGGCGCCCCAGAGAGCTACTGTTGATCACAAGCCAACATCCCTTTATAGACAAGTCCGGCTTTCTCTCTGCGTCTCCTCCTTGTGGCCATGCCAGCTCTTTGGAGCCACCTAACAATAATGCTTCCGTGTGGATTGACCTGAGTCCTCGGGATTTATGTGTCACAGTCTTCACGCCAGGAAGCGGATTGGAAAAGGTGTAGGATTTACTTTCCTACAGTGAATGTCACTGGGAGAGTACGTCTTCTCGGAGTGCACGTCCTATATTCTAGGCTTGCTTTCTGGATAGAAAGTGGGGAAAATGAGCTTGACTGGCATGGCTGTTAGAACAAAGGGGTGCTGTGGCCTAGCACTTCGGGGCTCCTCCCCCAGTCGGAAACCGCTGTCCCAGGGACCCCCCCCCCTCCCGGGGCTTCCTAGGCCTTCTGGCTCCATGCCACCACCATAAATGGCTTTCCCAGGCACCCGCTGACGTGAGCGGGACGGACCCCGTGGCTTCCCCACGCCTTGGGCCCCACCGGGCCCTCCTGGTATCTGCCCCGCCTCCCGGCATGGCTGGCCACTGCATTCGGGACTCCCGATCTAAGCAGCCCTGCGGGAAACTGCAGAGGTCAACCGTGTGTCGTGTGTCTGCTCCAACTGCACTGTCCAATCCAGAGCAGAGCTGCCAAGTGAGAGCCCTTCCTGTCACTGGATGTGTTCCCTCTCGGGATATCCCAGAGCCACTCTTCAAGGAGGACAGTCCCAAAGGAGACAGAGCCCAGTGGGACGGCAGCCATGGGCTCCCAGCCCCCGTCCGCTGTGTCAGTAGCTTCAGACTCTGTCCTGACGTCTTACCCTCTTTCCTTATGTCCCTCAAGGGCTGGGATCCGCCTGGTCCTTCAAGGGTATTGGTTGTGACCTTGGGGTTTTTCTCTGCTCTTTTGCTTTAGTGACACAGAGGAATAACCAGAATTGGGAGTGTGGGGGTGGAGGGCCGGAAGCCCCCATCCCCCCCGCCCAACCCGAGAGAAGGCAGTCGGGCAGCCTGCCAGGCCCACGGTGGCCGCTGTGAGCAATGGGGGACTGCTCCTCTTCCTTGCTCGGCTCACTTGTGACCCGTCTACACCTGCCCCCGCTGAACCCTGTTCCGGACGGCACATGCACAGTGATGGACCACACGGCCTCCCTCCCAGACCGTGTCCCCGGGGTTTGGCCACCGGCTTCACGCTCTTCCCCGGAACCCATTGTCCTCATCCTCCCTTGGGGTGTTGGGCATCCATCCAGGGAATCAACACAGGGATTTTTCTGTAGAAAAACAAACCAGTCACCTGCCACCAACACCCCATCCCCCCAAGAGGGGCAACAATAAAACCAGAACCCCACGCCCCAAATTGTGCGTGCGAGCTCAGCAGCTGTGCGAGGAGCCGGCTCTCTGTCTTTGTTCAGTCTTTTCTGAGGCTCGGGCTCTGCTCCGTGCAGGTGGGGGGCTGGGAACCCCGGAACGGTGGCTGGCTGGATGCAGTCTGGTCACAGCGGGCCAGCGCTGGCCCCTCCCTGCCCAGCGCCAGGGGCAGGCTGCCCTCTTCCCGCTGGCATCCCTGTGCTCTTTCCCCAGCAGCTGGGAGCTGCTGTTCCGGTCCCGGCCCCTGAGCCCACCCTGGCCTCTGACGCCCACTGACCTGCGGCTCCTCCCAGAGCCTGGGGACAGTGCGTAGTGGGGTGTGTTGGGGACACTCGGGGCAACTGGAATGGTGCCTCCTGCAGGGCAACCACCCCCCCACTGCATTCCTTCCTCCCATGTCCTCCCTCTGTGCTTTTTCTTGGGGGGGGGCCCTGGCGAGCAGACTCCCAGTTTGTGTCTCATGGCTATCTCTGCGTCCTGTGCAGCCTCCCCGCTGTGCTCCTCTTCCAGCTTCTGAGGTCCAGGCAGCCTTCTTGCATTTGCCTCTGCTCCCATCTGCGTGGCTGCCAGTGGCTCCTGCTGGCCATGTGGGCTCAGGCTTGGTGCCCAGGCCAGGCTTTGCATCTCCAGGGCTTCCTCCGAGATCACCCGGCAGCGGAGCCGGCTCTCACGCTGCATGGGGCGTGTTTGGGTGGCCCTTGGGTGCGCAGTGGCTGGCTGGAGACCCAGACGTGGGAGCAGCTCTCCAAAGTGACCGGCCACTGAGGGTCTGTGCCTGGGGCCTCTGCCGCCCAGACAGGCTCTGACACGGCGGCTTCTGGCGCCTCTTTAGATGGCCGATGGGGCTGACCACAAACCTGGGGAGGGTCTGGCTTGGTGCAGAATCAGGCCGCGTTCTCAGGGAGCTCAGCCTCCAAGAATGAGTTTTTTTCTCAATAGGCCTCCAAGAATGAGTTTTTTTCTCAATAGGTTTTTTTCTCAATGTGGTGTGGTTTTTCCCCAGGGCTCTGCTCCTAACAGGGATGGGCTGGGACGAATATTCATACCACACCTGTCGCTTACCTATGGCCAGGCCCAGTGGGAAGGCACTGCCTTGCCCACCGGTGAGATGCACTGAACTCAGCCCCCCCCCCCCCCCCCCCGGGGTCCTTCTGGGCCAGACACCTGGGCTTATTGGCTGAGACCGGAGGTTGGCAAATGATGTCTGATCGGCCACGTCTGGCCTGCCTCCCACAAGCTAAGAAATATTTTTACATTTTTTTTTAATTTTTATTTTTTAAAGATTTTATTTATTTATTTGACAGAGAGAGCCAGCAAGAGAGGGAACACAAGCAGGGGGAATGGGAGAGGAAGAAGCAGGCTCATAGCGGAGGAGCCTGATGTGGGGCTCGATCCCATAACGCCAGGATCACGCCCTGAGCCGAAGGCAGACGCTTAACCGCTGTGCCACCCAGGCACCCCATATTTTTACATTTTTAAAAGATTGAGGGGGTCATAAAAGAATGGTATCTCGTGATGTGAAAATTATATGAAATTCTAATTTCAGTGTTCATAAGGTGGCACACAGCCAAACCCGCTCAGCATCTGTGGCTGCTTAGATGCAAGAGCCGCATGAGGGAGCAGTTGCCACGGAGACCCTGTGGCCTCGGGAGCCTAAAAGAGCCACTCCCTGACCCTCACAGGAAGTGTGCTGACCTCTGGCACCAAGCTCCAGCCCGAGGGGACTTGCTGCTGGGCCTGGAGCCTCTGGGACACTGAATGATGACTCCGTGAGCTCTGGGAGCCCTGGTCTTCCGTAAGCAGAGGGCGAGTCTTATGAGCCCCGAGGGCCTCTGCAGCCCGGGCTTTCCAGAGGAGCAGGGCGCCCCAGCAGTCTCTCCTCCAGGAACCCACCCACTACTCTCGTCGAGAATTGGGTCTCGGTCAGAGGTCGGGCCACTGAGGACAAATCCCATGTGGTCTGTAGCACCGAAGAGTACGAGAACAGAAGAGACGCCAGTGCCTTGCGTGTAAGTGTTTTTAGTATTTTGTATATTTTACAGCGAGAGAGTAATTAGCTGTTTAAAATTGAACGTAGAATCTATTTGTCAAAGGATGGATGAATACATTCATCAAGGAATATATTCAACAAGAAAACTACTTTGTTTCATAGATGGTTTCGGGGAGGATGTTGTATCTGTGGAAGGATACGTGATTTCCTTAATCGGTTTGTTGTGTAAACAGGGGGTGTGTTCACATTTATTATATTTTATTTCTTTGCTATTCAAGGAAGGCATTTTTATGGAAAGAATTGCATTTCAAGAATGGGGAGGGTTCCTCTGGTTTTGTGAGGGCTTACGGATCTCTTCCTGGGGTGGCGTGGCTGGGCATCTGTGCGCTGCAGGCAGTTGCCTTTCCTGTGCACACCGTAGCATCCGGGCACTGGCGGAGGAGGAGGCCGGGGGCGTGCTGAGTGCACCTGCACCGCTGAAGCCGGGAGGGAGGCAAGAGGGACAAACCCGGGCCGAGGGGCCTGGGAGAGCGAGCTGGGCTGAGGGTGTGCGTCGCATTCCTGTGCTCCTGCGTCAGGGAGAGGCCGAGCGTTGGTGCACATCTGAGCTGTCCCAGGGGCAGCTCAGGGAGCAGGAGCGAGGGATGGAGGGAGGGATCTGGGGAAAACGACCCGCGAGGGAGGGCGGGGCAGAGGCGTGCAGGGAAACGGGGGTCCGGGAGGAACGTGGATGGAGAAGAGGAAATGGCAGGAGTAGGGTAGGAGTTATGGGATGAGGGCAGGAGCTGGGGTGAAGAACGGTAAAACGTATCACCTTCATGAAGGTGTTTCGTGAATTTTCCGTGAATCTTGAGTGCAAGGTGTGTGGGTGGGGGTGGGGGGTCAGGTGAAAGGTGGGGCAGTCCAAGGGCACCTTCTCCTTTGTTCTTCCCAAGGCCTGGCCCCGTGAGGCTGGACTCTTCACTCCGGGGTGAGCCCCCGGGACCACTGGGTCTGTGCGTCTGTCCATGCTCATCTGCGGCTGGACGCCTCACGCTCTCTGAGGCCCCCTTTCCAGGGAGCCTGCAGTCCCTGGGTGTCCATACACACAGCGGGTTTCCAGTGCCGCCTGGCCGCACGCGCCCCTGGCCCTCTGCCGGCCTCCATCGTGCACTTGCCTGCAAGCTGCTTGTCTAGGACGCCCCAGTCTGCCTCCCCAGCCACCAGCTCTGCCTTGGGGCTCTCTCCTTCTCCGGGTTGGAGAGGCTGGCGGCCTGGGACGCTAGCTCCAGGGTTCTGGGTCTCGCTGTGCGAGAATCCTCAGGCTCCAGCATTCCGGGCACAGTAGCCCCTCTGAGAAGAGCTGCCCTCTGGCTTCCCGCTTCTGCGGCCGCAGAGCTCAGTGCTGCTGAGCGGAGGCTGGGCCGACCTGGGACGCCTGGGCTCGCCTTCCCCGGCCTTCTCCTTGTCCCCCTTCCCTCCTGGCCACGCAGCAGCCGTCTCCCGCTCATGTCTCTGACCCTATAACCCTTCCCGCAGCCCCGTCTCGGGGGCCTGGGCCTTCCTCTCTCTCTGCACGGACAATATGCTATCCGAGGCCATTACCACGTCAGAGGTGGGTGGTGTGTGTGTTCGAGACCGTTCTGAAACTGCATTGGTCACTTGGCATTGATTTTTTTACCTGAATAATTGAGAACCTGGTATGTGCCTTTTCGGGCAGCACCCAGACTTAGAGTAAAATTCATTCATTCACTTAGCATTCATTCATGTAAAAAATAGGGTAGGGTGCCCCACACATCCCAGCTCCAGTGCTCAGCACGTGTGCCGCAGCGAACGCACGATCTTCATCCAGCCGCCCAGAAACCTCCCCTGACGGCACCCCGTCTCCTCCCCTCATCTGGTCTTCCCGTCCCTGCCCAGCACCCTCCATTTAGAGCTTTTCCCTCCTGTTTACCTGACGACACCTCGGGGGCTACGAGTCTTGGACCGACACCGCGTCCAGCCTGGCTGAGCCAGCCAAGGGTGAAGTCCTGTCCTCTTCCCAGCGGGCACTCTGTGTCTGGCTGACTCGGGGCGTTGGTGGCGTCCTGGTCTGCTCAAGCCCCTGCAACAAGCATGCCACGGACTGGAGGCTTAACCAGCTAATGCTTGGTTCTGACGGTCTCGGAGGCTGGGAAGTCCAAGGTCAAGGTGCCAGCTATTGCGTGTCTGGTGAGGGTTTGCAGGTGGACGTCGTCTTGCTGTGTTCTCACCTGGCGGGCGGGAGGGGCAGGGCAGAGAGAAGGGGAAGCAAGCCCTCCCCTCTCTAGTTAAAAGGGCAGCAATCCCAATGAGGGCTTCACCCTCGTGACCTGATCACCTCCTAATCCCATTCCATGGAGGGTCAGACTGGGACATAGGAGTTTTGGGAGCTGCAGACATGCGGTCTGTGGCAGGTGCATGAAGTGCTTTGGCCCAGAACTGGCAATCTGAGCGCTGTTCCAGGGGAGCCGGTTGACCTCCCACGTGGCCACAAGGGAAATGTGGCTGTCCTTGAAGTATGTGTGATGCCAGGAGACACATGAATAGACGTGGCGCCCTGGCCTCAGGGAACAGTGACTCAGTGAGTAGTGGATTGTAACCGTGTGACCTGGCTTTGGCCACGTCCATCCCCGTGTCTGCATCACGGTGCCACCTCCCTAGGGTTTGAGTGGACTGCGTGGCAGGTCTAGGTGGCTGGGCGGTTTGGGGAGTCAAAATTAGGCATTGGTTTTCCCAGGTTGCCCGAATCCCCCCTGCTTACTAACCATGGAGCGTCCCGGCTCATGGCTGACGGGTCCTGGAACTGGAGACGTGGCCTCCTTCATTGTGGCTGGCCGCCGTGCTGCATGGGGACTGCCGTCTGGTTTAGCGTTTGTGCCGCTCTCCTCCAGAGCTGTCCTGTTTGGGTGACAGCTGATGAGGCCACAACGTCCAGGAGACAGGTCTGACCGACTTTGCTGGTTCCCAGTGGCACAGCTCAGCACGGACCCACAGCACTCCTCCCCGCAGCCTGTGGACGCTCCACACTCGCTGTGGCTCCTGGGCTGGGCTGGCGGTCCTCCTTCTCGATCTCGCTGTGCTCCATCTTTCCTTTCCGCGTGTGAGGGCCTCGCCCCGTCCCCGGTTCCCGGTAAGTGCTGGTTACTGCAGACCCGTACCGTTAGAGACAAGGGGAGGCCGCGAGGAGTTCACGACCAGCCCGGGTCTGCGTGAATGCTGGGTACGTCACTGGCCCATCTCCATGGAGGGGACGGAGCCTCCGGTCCCCGTCACCCCTGGCGCCGAGGAGCCGAGATGGTGAGGAAAGGTGCAGACTTGCTCCCTGGAGGGACACGACTGTGACCCCTTGTCCCCGCCCGTGCGCTGGCAGTGTGCCCCGTAGCTGATGCCCCGTATTGCTGTGCCGGGGCGTCACCTTTGTTTCTCACATCGTATCTTGTCCCCTTTCCTCTTGTGCGGCCTCATCTCCCCGTTCCGTACACTTTCCTGAGTATTTCAGACTGTTCCCTGGGTACGGCGCCTGGCAGCTGCCTGGGGCTCAGGAGATGCTTCCTCTTGGGGTGGGCCCCTGCCCTGCCCTCCCCTCCCCTGCCTTCCCCTGCCCTCTCCCATCTCTCCCCTCCCCTCTCCCATTCCTCCTCTGCCATTCTTCCTCTCCCCTGCCCTCTCCCACCCCTCCCCTCCCTGTGCTCTCCCACACCTCCCTTCCCCTGCCCTCTCCCACACCTCCCCTGCCCTTGCCCTTCTCTCCCCTGCCCTGCCCTTCTCTCCCCTGCCCTTTCCCACCCTTCCCCACCCCTCCTCTGCTACTCCTCCCCCTCCCTCTTCCTCCCCTCCCCTGGGATGGGCTTCAGGAGGCCCAGATTTCACCGATTTCACTGGGACCAGGGTGGGGGGGAGGGGGTGTTGTTCCGTTCTGCTCCCCAGCTCTGTGTTCAGAGCCCCTGGACAGCCGCCCACGGAGCCCAGGGTCCTGGGTCTGCTCACTGACTTTCGGAGACGTGCCCTGCCCTGTACCCTAATCACAGGGGTATTGTACTCTGAGTTTTCGCAGCTTAGAGGTTATAGAAAATGCTAAGTGGGAGATAAGAGTCTCGCATAGGTGTTAGCGGTGTCCCATCTTGGGTGGGCTTGGTGTCCCATCTTGGGTGGGCTTGCTCGAGGCCCCGCAAACACGCAGGGGCCCTGTGTGCACAAGGACACACTGGAGGCGCATGGAGGCCAGTGAGGCGCACCGGGCGGAACGGCCATTTGCTTGAGAGAGGGCTGCAGGTAAGGATCGTCGTGACGGGATGAAGAGATGGCATTTTCCAAAAGCAGGTGTCGTTACTGTTTCATTACCATTTCGTGGCCATCACGTTACAGAAGTCTGACGTCGGCTCAGATGCCATCTGTCCAGCTGCGTCCACGGCCAGGCTGCCCCGTGCTCCTGGCGCAGCGGCTCGTCCATCGGACCAAACCCATGTCCGTTCACAGCAGAGTCTGGTGGAGGGACACCGTGTTGGGGGTCCTCCGTGTTTCCCTCACATCTCCCTTTGCTCCTTTGCTTGTCCCTTTGTCTTCTTCGTCGTGCCTGGATTGACGATGAGTTCCTGCAGACTGCCTTGGGGTGCCTGGTTCTGAAGGCTCCCGTGTGCATTCTTGGGGTAGCAAAGCTGACAAAGTTGATTATTGCGTCATCCTTACGAGACATGAAAACTTCCAAGTACAACTATTTCTTGAAAGTTACACAACCTAAACAGAAATAAATGAAATTTCTTAAATGGTAATAGTTGTTTGTTATCACGAAGACCAGAACACCAAGACAGTTCCGTGGAGGTATTTTTCACAATATGCTGTGGTAATCCCTTTTATTCTGCTCTGTATTTTCTTTCTGGTTCTCTGCACGTCTGGGTTCCAGGAGGATAGAATGGTCTCGTGACAGGTAGCAAGCGAATGCATTCCCTCAACATTTGTTATTTCCATATCCTTTTACACTTAAGTATTTGAATAATTGGATTTGTGCATGAAATTTATAGCTTTTACCATATGGCCATGGATGCTAACACATTTTGCTCCTGCAACAAGACAATTTGTAAGCCATCTGATTGGGAGACTGGAGACAAATCCTGTGCACAGGATCTTCCGGTCAGTTCGTCTAGAATGCACGCTGACAGTTGGAAGTGAGTATTCAGGCTTGAAGGGTGAGCACACGCGGCACGCCTTATTTGGAGCATTGATGGTGGGGACTGCAGGTGCAGATGCCTCAGTGACCCGTGCGATCGGTGGTCCTGGGTCGCACACCTGTGCAGGGGTGCCGGGAGCGATCCTGCAGGGGGGTTCCGCAGGCCGTCCTTTCCAAGGCCCCGGCGTTGGTGTACAAGCCAGGGCCAAATGGAAGGTTTGGGGGGTAGTGTGTCTGGGGCTGAGCTCTGGTGGGCCCCGACAGAGACCCGTTCCCACGCGAGATTTTGTGCCCTGAGCGCAGCATTACTCCTTGCCGTTGTGATCGTGAATGGCCGAGTGATTTTATCTGTGCAACTGTTCCAACCTACATCAGCTTCTCTCTACACCGGATATTTTAGTGTGTTTGGTTTCTGTCTGGCGCCTCGCTCTCCGTAGCCCCGGCTGCCATGCAGAGGCCCCCGCAGGGATCAAAAACGGCCCTCTTCCCTTTCACCTGGGAGGGTCCGTCACAGGCTCGGGGCCCTGTTGTCCCTCCTCCTCAAGGACTCCTTTGGAAAACCAGTTTTGCCTGGTCCGCAGGCCCTCCTCCACGCAGCATTTGAACTCTTTGCCATCCCATGGTCTTTCTAGTACTTTCCAGCCTGCGAGTCAGAGCCCCTGCAGACTCTCTGCCAGCAGCCCAGGCCCTGCCCTTTCTCCTGTGCGGTCAGCCCTGCTGCGCTGTGCTCTGGTCCTGAAGACTCAGGCCCCGGTGGGTCACGGTGGGGTCTCAGCCACGGCCCCCAGCAAGCCCTTCTTAGGGGCAGCCTGGCCACTGACAGACCCCGAGCCTTCACAGCAGGTGCTCCGGCCCGTCTTCTGCGTGGCTGCTGAGACACTTTCCTGGGATGGCCTCTGGCTGTGGGATTAGACTCAAGCCTGAGACCGGTGGTGGGTGGGTGTCCCATCGTGGTTTGCCCCGTGGGGGTGGTGTGTTGTCTCTCACGGAGGGGGCGGGCTGGGTGTGGAGTGTGCTGTCATTGTCTCCAGAGTCGTGATCTCAATGGTAGCCTCCCTACCCTTTTTCTGCTGGAATTGCTGCTTGCCTGTCTTCTTGCCGAGTCCGTGTTTTCCACCCCTCAGGGCAGGGGTGCTGGGACTTAAGGCAGCAGGGTGGGCGTGGACTCTAGTGGCAACATGGGTGTGGACCCCCTAGGGGGCTGGTGCAGCGCCCACATTCCAGAGGGCACGGCGCCTGCCTGGGTCAGCCTGGGGAGCAGGGCCGTGCCTCGGCGGCCTCGTTAGTGCAGGTGGGGGGGCATCTCAGGGGCTGCCTTGAGACTAGTTCTGGTTCTCTAACGCTAACACCTGCCGGCCGGCTGGGAGCGGCTCAGGCGCACTGCCAGATGCCCGGTGGCACCAGCGGGTGGAGACAGGGCCTGGCCTCTTCCCGCATTCGCTGCCTCCCGCCCTGCTGCAGAGACCCAGCCTGCCTGTTGGACCAGGCCGCCTGCAGAGGACACGGGGCTGGCTAAAATGTAGCAAGGACCTGGGGTCACAGTCCCCCGGCTCTCAGTCTCATGATTTTTCTGTACATCGTGCTATAAAAATCCCACCCCATGGAGGGCCTTGGGGAATCGTGCGCCCTGCCTTCCTTCCAGACGCAGAAGGGACCCTCCCTTGCTCTCCTGTCAGGAGGAATCCTTTCTGATCTCCCCCC
>NC_048226.1:1550663-1590333 GCF_002007445.2 Ailuropoda melanoleuca
GTGTGCATTCTTGGGGTAGCAAAGCTGACAAAGTTGATTATTGCGTCATCCTTACGAGACATGAAAACTTCCAAGTACAACTATTTCTTGAAAGTTACACAACCTAAACAGAAATAAATGAAATTTCTTAAATGGTAATAGTTGTTTGTTATCACGAAGACCAGAACACCAAGACAGTTCCGTGGAGGTATTTTTCACAATATGCTGTGGTAATCCCTTTTATTCTGCTCTGTATTTTCTTTCTGGTTCTCTGCACGTCTGGGTTCCAGGAGGATAGAATGGTTTCGTGACAGGTAGCAAGCGAATGCATTCCCTCAACATTTGTTATTTCCATATCCTTTTACACTTAAGTATTTGAATAATTGGATTTGTGCATGAAATTTATAGCTTTTACCATATGGCCATGGATGCTAACACATTTTGCTCCTGCAACAAGACAATTTGTAAGCCATCTGATTGGGAGACTGGAGACAAATCCTGTGCACAGGATCTTCCGGTCAGTTCGTCTAGAATGCACGCTGACAGTTGGAAGTGAGTATTCAGGCTTGAAGGGTGAGCACACGCGGCACGCCTTATTTGGAGCATTGATGGTGGGGACTGCAGGTGCAGATGCCTCAGTGACCCGTGCGATCGGTGGTCCTGGGTCGCACACCTGTGCAGGGGTGCCGGGAGCGATCCTGCAGGGGGGTTCCGCAGGCCGTCCTTTCCAAGGCCCCGGCGTTGGTGTACAAGCCAGGGCCAAATGGAAGGTTTGGGGGGTAGTGTGGCTGGGGCTGAGCTCTGGTGGGCCCCGACAGAGACCCGTTCCCACGCGAGATTTTGTGCCCTGAGCGCAGCATTACTCCTTGCCGTTGTGATCGTGAATGGCCGAGTGATTTTATCTGTGCAACTGTTCCAACCTACATCAGCTTCTCTCTACACCGGATATTTTAGTGTGTTTGGTTTCTGTCCGGCGCCTCGCTCTCCGTAGCCCCGGCTGCCATGCAGAGGCCCCCGCAGGGATCAAAAACGGCCCTCTTCCCTTTCACCTGGGAGGGTCCGTCACAGGCTCGGGGCCCTGTTGTCCCTCCTCCTCAAGGACTCCTTTGGAAAACCAGTTTTGCCTGGTCCGCAGGCCCTCCTCCACGCAGCATTTGAACTCTTTGCCATCCCATGGTCTTTCTAGTACTTTCCAGCCTGCGAGTCAGAGCCCCTGCAGACTCTCTGCCAGCAGCCCAGGCCCTGCCCTTTCTCCTGTGCGGTCAGCCCTGCTGCGCTGTGCTCTGGTCCTGAAGACTCAGGCCCCGGTGGGTCACGGTGGGGTCTCAGCCACGGCCCCCAGCAAGCCCTTCTTAGGGGCAGCCTGGCCACTGACAGACCCCGAGCCTTCACAGCAGGTGCCCCGGCCCGTCTTCTGCGTGGCTGCTGAGACACTTTCCTGGGATGGCCTCTGGCTGTGGGATTAGACTCAAGCCTGAGACCGGTGGTGGGTGGGTGTCCCATCGTGGTTTGCCCCGTGGGGGTGGTGTGTTGTCTCTCACGGAGGGGGCGGGCTGGGTGTGGAGTGTGCTGTCATTGTCTCCAGAGTCGTGATCTCAATGGTAGCCTCCCTACCCTTTTTCTGCTGGAATTGCTGCTTGCCTGTCTTCTTGCCGAGTCCGTGTTTTCCACCCCTCAGGGCAGGGGTGCTGGGACTTAAGGCAGCAGGGTGGGCGTGGACTCTAGTGGCAACATGGGTGTGGACCCCCTAGGGGGCTGGTGCAGCGCCCACATTCCAGAGGGCACGGCGCCTGCCTGGGTCAGCCTGGGGAGCAGGGCCGTGCCTCGGCGGCCTCGTTAGTGCAGGTGGGGGGGCATCTCAGGGGCTGCCTTGAGACTAGTTCTGGTTCTCTAACGCTAACACCTGCCGGCCGGCTGGGAGCGGCTCAGGCGCACTGCCAGATGCCCGGTGGCACCAGCGGGTGGAGACAGGGCCTGGCCTCTTCCCGCATTCGCTGCCTCCCGCCCTGCTGCAGAGACCCAGCCTGCCTGTTGGACCAGGCCGCCTGCAGAGGACACGGGGCTGGCTAAAATGTAGCAAGGACCTGGGGTCACAGTCCCCCGGCTCTCAGTCTCATGATTTTTCTGTACATCGTGCTATAAAAATCCCACCCCATGGAGGGCCTTGGGGAATCGTGCGCCCCGCCTTCCTTCCAGACGCAGAAGGGACCCTCCCTTGCTCTCCTGTCAGGAGGAATCCTTTCTGATCTCCCCCCNGTCCATGTTTTCCACCCTCAGGGCAGGGGTGCTGCGACTTAAGGCAGCAGGGTGGGCGTGGACTCTAGTGGCAACATGGGTGTGGACCCCCTAGGGGGCTGGTGCAGCGCCCACATTCCAGAGGGCACGGCGCCTGCCTGGGTCAGCCTGGGGAGCAGGGCCGTGCCTCGGCGGCCTCGTTAGTGCAGGTGGGGGGGCATCTCAGGGGCTGCCTTGAGACTAGTTCTGGTTCTCTAACGCTAACACCTGCCGGCCGGCTGGGAGCGGCTCAGGCGCACNACTGACAGACCCCGAGCCTTCACAGCAGGTGCTCCGGCCCGTCTTCTGCGTGGCTGCTGAGACACTTTCCTGGGATGGCCTCTGGCTGTGGGATTAGACTCAAGCCTGAGACCGGTGGTGGGTGGGTGTCCCATCGTGGTTTGCCCCGTGGGGGTGGTGTGTTGTCTCTCACGGAGGGGGCGGGCTGGGTGTGGAGTGTGCTGTCATTGTCTCCAGAGTCGTGATCTCAATGGTAGCCTCCCTACCCTTTTTCTGCTGGAATTGCTGCTTGCCTGTCTTCTTGCCGAGTCCATGTTTTCCACCCTCAGGGCAGGGGTGCTGCGACTTAAGGCAGCAGGGTGGGCGTGGACTCTAGTGGCAACATGGGTGTGGACCCCCTAGGGGGCTGGTGCAGCGCCCACATTCCAGAGGGCACGGCGCCTGCCTGGGTCAGCCTGGGGAGCAGGGCCGTGCCTCGGCGGCCTCGTTAGTGCAGGTGGGGGGGCATCTCAGGGGCTGCCTTGAGACTAGTTCTGGTTCTCTAACGCTAACACCTGCCGGCCGGCTGGGAGCGGCTCAGGCGCACTGCCAGATGCCCGGTGGCACCAGCGGGTGGAGACAGGGCCTGGCCTCTTCCCGCATTCGCTGCCTCCCGCCCTGCTGCAGAGACCCAGCCTGCCTGTTGGACCAGGCCGCCTGCAGAGGACACGGGGCTGGCTAAAATGTAGCAAGGACCTGGGGTCACAGTCCCCCGGCTCTCAGTCTCATGATTTTTCTGTACATCGTGCTATAAAAATCCCACCCCATGGAGGGCCTTGGGGAATCGTGCGCCCTGCCTTCCTTCCAGACGCAGAAGGGACCCTCCCTTGCTCTCCTGTCAGGAGGAATCCTTTCTGATCTCCCCCCGAGATGTGTTAATAACAATCTAGACATTTCAAATGTATATTGTGGTTGCCCAAGAAATTCCAGTCTCTGATTTTTCAGAACCTAAGCAGTTAATGTTGGAAATTTTGCTGCAAATAAATTGATCAGTATGCAAGACAGTTGTCACGGCTGAATCATGGTCCACAGTTAAGGTAAACAGATCCGTGATGACATTTTCTGAGCAGAATACAAACGCAGCTCATTTCCTCCCAGAGGTTCCTGACATTTCTTCTACACGGATAACAGATTCTCCCAAGAAGGTGTTGGTCACAAGGAAGAAAGATCTTTGTTTAATCCCTCTGAAAAGGTAGGGCTGTAATATTTGGTGTGCTTTCTGTGGAAAGAATTGTTCTAAGAGAGACGGCTGTTGGGGAGAGCGTTTTTCTTGGCTTAGCTTCCTCCCCTCACCCCGCACCCCCGGACAGACCCTGCTGGTTTTTCGTCTATGGGTATTATCCTTAAGACAGCGTGGTGTTGTTTTGTGAAAGTTTGCATGTTATTGATTTTTTTTCCCCCAATGTGAAGATCAAGGGGTATTTTTCTTACTGAGATTCCCATGAAAGAGTGGGGGATGAAATGTCTCTCACTTCCTCATGTTCCTTGTGTCTGGAATGCTCCCCCGTGCCCATTTCCCCACGATTTCGCCGCCTGTGTCGTATGGGAGGAACCCTACACGATATGTCTGCATTTGAAACGTGAGACGGTCTTGAGCCAGGTGCTGCTTCCTAAGCCGGCTGTGTTTTCAGTGCTATGGCAAAGCTCAAACCCTCAGCCTGCACTGATGTGAAAATGAGGGGAACCTCCCCGCAACTTGGCGTGAGGCAGGCGGTCATTTTGCCTGTGTAACGGGAAACAGGGCTTCCCCGGGGGAAGGGGGACATCTGCGTTTGGAGTCAGACTGCTGAGAACGGAGGTATTTCTGCCTGTCTGTGCATTTGCCGTTGGTCGTGACCTGGGACCCTGCGCAGAGGTCTGTGCGCAAGGGCTGCATTTGAGGTGGGGGAATAATCCCAGATCTCGTAGGAGTTGGAGGAAGCTCCTGGGACTGGATATGAACCGGGGGGCATGCCCCCCAAGGGCGGGGCTGGGTGGGTCTGCCCAGAAACTTGGCAGCAATCAAAGGAATCCATTTAGGAAAAGGGCACCTTTTATGTCCTGCTTCCTTCCTCCCAGAGCATTTTCATTGCCAAAATGGCACAGGTGTGGCCTCCTCCAGGAAGCCTGCTTGGATCCTCCTGGTCACTCCCACAGTGTGGTGTCCAGTCGCTTAGCACCTGGCTCTCACTAGGAGACTGCCCAGCTGTGTGTCCCCTGGAGGCACGAGGGGGTCTGTTCATCTCTGATTACCCGGCTTCTACCACAGCTCCTGGCCCAAAATCTGAGCTTTGTAAATGCTGTTGGTAATGGGAATAGGGGCCCGTTTTCTTACGGCTGCCTCTGCAAAAGGGAGCAATGTCCAGATTAACCCCATTTCTTAGTGGGAGAAGTGGGGGAGAAACAAGAGTCACATGTGGGGAAGCCCAGCTAGGACCAGCCCCCGACTTGGCGCACGACCCTCCAAGTCACTGGACGGAGGGAGGTGTGACTGCACACGTGCCTGCGCCTGGCCGCAGAGTCCCCACGGCCAGGCGTGTGGCGTGCTGGATGTAAATACGCAACCGTCACCCAACCACAGTTTTCTTCCTCCTCCGAAATTTTTTGCCCCATCCAGTCTCCGTGTGGGAGGATCAGGTGATCCAGGCTTTTTAGAATCTTCCCTTTCTGGGCGCTGACGGTGACACACGGAGTATTTTGAGGCATTGACATCATCTCTTTTCTCCTGAATGCCCTCTTTGCGATTCCGTCGCTCAGGCCCTGCCATCCTTCACCTGGACGGCTGTGACCTTCCTTGCTTCTCAGGAGACGTGCAGGGACGGTAAGAGTGAATGACAGGGGACCAGACCTCGACTGAGTGGGGAAGGGACTGGCCGGGGACAGGCTTCTCTGGGAAAGTAATGTTGGAGCTGAACTGACCGACTGTTAGGAGTTAGCTCTGTGGAGAAGGGAGGAGAGCTTTCTTTCCCCTGGGACGTAGCATGTGCAAAGGCCCCGAGGTGGAAGGGAACGTGGAGTGTTCAAGAAGCTGACAGAGCAGTGGGGCTGGAGCTTAGGAGGTGTGCTGGAGGGGTGGACAGCAGCCTGACCACATGGGAACGGGCTGATCATGGCAGGGAGCTCCACATGTGTGCCAAGAGCAAAGAGAAGCCACTGGGGGATAGAAGCAAGGGCTAGCCTTTGCAGATCTGGTCTCTGTGAGGATGGATGGGGACAGTAGATGCAGGGAGACCAAGGGAGGAGGCCCGGAGGCAGGCCAGCAGCAGAACCCAGAGAGGGAGAAACCTTTAGGGGGTAACAGCAGGATCTGACGGCTGCGTGTGGGATCATGGCCACACTCCTGAATGAGATGCCCTGGGGAGAAGAGAGATGGGGAGAAGTGGAGGGGCCCCATAGGAGGCAGAGACGGTGAGGAGAAGGTGGGGCCTGTGAGTGGGAGGGGACGATGTGGCCCCTGCAAGCCCAGGAGAGGGGTTGGTGGGGAGGAGACGTCACCCCCAGAGGGGGTCGGGCAGGGAAGGGACCCTGTGATGGGCAGCTCTCCAGGGGGGTGACCGGGACAGAGGTCGGACTGTGTGGGGCTGCAGGGGAGGCCAGGAGGCCTCCGGGTGAGGCACAAGGGGAGCAGGTGACTTTGCCACGCGACCAACTCTCATTTGTACGGTTGAAAATCTCTCGTCTGTTTTTAACCTCGATTTAAATGTTGCTGCGTGATGATCTGTCAGTAGAATGCGCTCATGAGTCTGTGTTGCCCTGGACAACCTTCTTTTCTCCATATGGTCAGCCCTCAAGGGCATGGGAAGGTCAGGGGGAGGACTGTGACCTTCCCTCCCCTTCTGGCTGGGATCTGCTGGGGTTGCTCCAGGGAACTGGGGTACAGGACACCCGAGCCCCATGGGCCGGCCCCGGCCCTCTTGCAGGCACATGGGGCTCTATCCACATGCACCTGCTCGCAGAGGCTCTCAGTGGGCTGTGTGCACGTCAGGCTCGGGACTCCAACGTGTGCCTCTGTGTGAAGCTCTGTGGGGGCCCGGGCAGGGCGGAGGTCGGGGAGGTCGGGGCGGCAGGCTCAGGGCCTGTCTGCCCACCCCTCCCTCCCTGCAGTGATGCTTGGGCCGCCGGTGGTTTAAAGGCCCTGTGTTGTGCAGGGCCGTGGTGCGAGGTCTGCCAGGAGCAGAGCCCCGTCTGCACTCCCCCTCTTCACGGCCCTTTGTGACAGCCTCACTCGGTGACCGTGTGGTCGGGGGGCGCTGAGCAATTCGGGAGGCCTCTTATAGTGCCGTGCCCCCTTTGGTGGCCCACACGTAAAACTGACATCCCAGAAGTAACTGAATTCCTTACATTAGGAGGATGACGGCAGGTTTCGTGGGCATCTCTGTGTGTGTGTGTTGACTTTGGACGCGTTTAAATGAGCTTATACTTCATGCCGCGCGTCGTTCCGGGGGCTCTACGAACTTCTTTCGTCTTGTGAACGACTTCATGAGGTCCTTCCCATTATGGTGCCTGTTTTGTAGCTTGTAGACTGAGGCACAGACAGTTACGTGCTCAGGGGTCACCTAAACACACACACACACGCACTATGTCTGCTTTAAAAAACGTTCCTCTCTTGCGGGAAAATAAAAGGGCAGAGTAGAAATTACTTTGCTGGGCATCTCAGCTCAGTGACCTTCCTTAATCCTCCAAACAGCAGGGCGAGATGTGGGAGAATTCCTTACGTCACGGATGGGAATCTGCAGCTAGGGCAGATAAGTCGCTTGCCTGCAACCCTATGACTAGATGGAGTGACCCCGAACATGAAGGTTTCCCGCAAGCCACGCAACTTCCTGTCTGGGCCCGAGGACGTCCCTTGTTGCCCGGCGGAGGGCTGGCTGCTTGCCCAGCCTCCCTGAGCCCCCCTCGAGGGGTGACGGCCCTACAGTGGCTGGCCAAGCACATGAGAGCCTGCATGGCCCCTGACCGGCCGTGTGGCTGGGACACGGCACCCGCCTTTCTCTGCCCACCCCCCCCATCTGTAAAATGGGCTGACTTTATACCTGTCTTGTAGGGGGGATGCAAAGCACACGTGAAAACTCAGACATAAACCTTACCATTTTTATGCAAAAATATTTTAATTATTTGCATATCAAACTTTTATCCCATTCTATTCTAGCCCATCCATTCTATTGTTGGACAGTCCTGTTATTGAAAAGGGATTCCCCTTTCTTTGTCTCGTTGATTCGTTGCTTCTAGCTCTCCAGCTGTATGTGCTTTTCACCGTGTTTTCCACTTGAAACCCTCTAAAGATGTTTATTATTCTACTTGCGGTCATTAAATTAACACGTCATTAGACTCCCATTAAAGTAACACATGTTCATTGCAAAAAAAAAAAAAACCTATGTGCAAAAACGAAAAGCGTTTTTAGGAGAGCATAAAACCCACCTATGATTCCCACCACAGAAGTAGCCAAGTGTTACACGTTGGTGTCCTTGTGTTTGTCTTCCGGTCTTTTCCTGTGCAGGTCGCCAGTGCACACACCACCCCCGCACGCTCTCGGGTCTCAGGGTCCATGCTGCCAACTCCACCATCAGAAAGGCAGAGCTCGTGCGCACCCTGCAGGGGCAGGGTAGGGCGGGGGGCGTCCGAGATGGTTTCCCCTCTGCCCAGTGCAGTGCTCAGGTTCCACTTTTCTTCATTTTGGGGTGAAATTCAGAAGCCCCGGAGCAAATCTACAGCATGCTGACAGAGCTCCTTCAAGCCCTGCCTTGGAGACCTTCACCTCTGACCTGGTGAGAGACCTTCTTCCACCCACCTTTCCTGGGTGGACATCCCAGGAGTTACGCTCGCTTCTGTTCAAGTCTTATAGAAAAGTTGCCAGATTTGGGGAGAAAGTATTCACTTTTCCAAGGAAGGCTGATGACTGATCCCATGGGTGGGTTTGGGCGTGAGTTACAGAGGAGAGAAACACGTTTCTGTAGTGTTTTTTATTTGAATGCACTAAGGGGGGCTCCTAAAAGACACTGAAATTTAATCTTTAAAGTGAATTTTAGTCTCACTGATTACAACTCCCATTTGGCTTACTGGTATCTAACACACTATTTTAGTGACCAAAATGGCATTTGATAAAATGAGACATCTATTCCTGAAATAAACCTTAAAAAAATAGGGATAGGAGCAGATTGCCTTATCTTAACCAAGCATATCTGTCTTAAGCAAGCTGGTTATTCCAGGTAAATTCAAGGACCAGGCAAGGTTGCTCACCAGCACCATAATTATGGTCATTTTCATCATTGTTTGTTGGGTGGCATTTTTTCCCCAGGTACTGTGTTAGGCTCTTCACATGCGCTATTCTTAATTTTTAAAATGACCCTTCAAAGTAGATTATCATGAGGCTTTGACCAGGGGTGGCCTGGTCACTCTCATAGCTGGGAAGTGTTGAGCTGTGATTTGACATCAGGCATGTTTGATGGCAAAGTCCATTGGCTTGTGTTACCCAAGTTTAGGCCATTATTACTGAACATTGTTCTGAAGTTCTGGCTTATGTAATAAGACATGAAAAAGAAATATTTCACTGTTGGAAATGAGAACATAGTATCCTTATTTGGAGTCCACAGGCTTTGTGAACTTAGAAAGTTCACAAGAATTAATAAGAAATGATTAGAACAAATAAAAGAATTTGGTGGAATGGTAGGACACAGGATGATGGCCCTAGAAACTCTTCAACCAGGAATGCACATTTTGAAAGGGCAACATGCAGAACAGCGAGGGTGGGGAGGGCAACAGCTCCTTCCCTGCTGTGGTGGGGGGGAGCAAGGGGCAGGGAGAGGGAGGGGGGAAAGAATCTCAAGCCAACTCTGAGCTGAGCCCCGAGCACAAAGCTGGATGTGGGGCTGGGGTTCAATTTCATGACCCTGAGATCATGACCCGAGCCAAAACCAAGAGTTAGAAGCTTAACTGACTGAGCCACCCAGACACCCCAATATTCTGGAATTTAAATGGAAAATTTAAATGGAAGAATAAGACAGAAAGAAGGATGAAGGTAATTGTGGGCGGTGAGAGCAGTGGGAGGAGGTCCATCACCAGGTACCTACGGCGCAGCAAACGCAAGCACAGACAGCTAGGTAATTGGCAGAGAATGCATGTGCTGGAGGCAGCCCATGTTCTGTGGTCAGATACAAGGTAGGATAGAGGGCGCATCACAGCACTTACGGGTGGAAGAAGGACTCCTGAATGAACCGAGGTTGGGACAATTGACATTTTCTTCTGCTGGGGACTGAATTATCTCCCAAAATTCCCATGTTGACGCCCTGAACCCCAGTGTCACTAAATTTGGGGATAGAGCTTTTAGGTGGTAATTAAGGAGAAGTAAGGCCCTAGGCTTGGTGGCCTTTTGAGAGGAGGCCACAAAAGGCCACGAAGAGGAGGTGGCTGTCCATAAACCAGGGAAGGGGTTGCCGCCGGGAACTGAATCGGCTGGCACCTTGATCTTGGACTTCCCAGTCCCCAAACTGTGAGAAAACAGACGTCTGTTGTCTCAAGCGCCCGGTCTGAGGTATTTGTTTCAGTGGCCGGAGCTGACCAACACATCTTCCTCAAACTGTACCTCTTAAAGCTTTCTCTAGTATTAAAAAAAATCTCTCAACCTAAAAAGCAAGTGACAGGCTAGAAAAAAATATTGTAAAATATTTTCGGCACATACGGCAAAGCCCTACTGTCTTTATTCCAAAAGGAGGTTGTACACACAGGTGAGGAAGAACGCTGAATCTGGGGAGGAGAGAACCTTCCTGAATGCCTGGTGCTGGCGTGCAGGTGGGGGGCCACCGCCGCCTTCATGTTGCTGATGGGCGGGTGGGAGCCTCTCATCTTCACACTGTGAAGCGATGCACTTGCGTGTAGAGCTCATCGGCTCCCCCCACCGCCCCCCAGGCCGAAGCGCTCTGGCTTTACGACAGGTGCACGTTGCCCGTGAAGACTCGGGCTGTCCCAGCACACCCACCTGCCACGTCACCTCCATGAAGGGCACCGTGTCCCCGTGGTAGAGACGGCTGGTGTCCACCTGTCAGCTTGCCTTGCTGTCCTGCACAGGTGTGGAGGGCTCTGGGATGTGCTCTGTGGGGTCCTTGGAGGCAGGCTGGTTGTGGGCCTGCCCTCACACAGCCAGCCCTTTGCTGGGCGGCGGAGGCCGACCGGCGCGGAGCGTCCAGGGGAGCAGATAGGATGCTGACGTGCCGGGGAGACTGGGCCTGCCCCGCCCTGGCCAAGTGTGGGCAGCTGTGCAAACCACCCAGTCTCTTCCTAGCTTCCCTTGTCCGTCCAGGGGTTAGGACTGGATGGCGGGTGCTACTGAGCCCTCATCCCATACCCGGGTTTCATGGAGCTTTACTTTCTGTAACTTGTATTTCAAAAACAATCAAAATTTTTGTTTTTCCCAAATAAAACTGGATGACTATCATTTTGTCTAAACTACACATCGTCCCTCTACCTTCCCCCCCTTTTATGATATGCCAGTCTAATCAAAGTTAAACAAACTTCCTGATACAGGACTTCTCAGTGCGTTTTTAAAGGACATTGGAATCTCCAAAGAGGGAATAAATGTGTGACTTTTCCTAACTTGCTTAACTGTGGGATCCTTTTTCTCGGGGTATCTCAAGGGACTGATGTTCTCTGTGGCTTATTTGGGGAAGTGGAGACTTTTGTTTTCACCCATGTTTGTGCTGGCGGCCACTCTGCCCTCCGTTTGGGGGCCTTAAGGGACTTATCTGTTTCAGTTTCCATTTCAGAAAAAATACAGATTTCTTAGCAGCAGCAGCAGATGGCGAGACTACAGGGTCCCCCCTGCTAATACGGTCTAGATGCCCCCCATCCAGGGTAGCAATTGTTGAAAGGGGAGAGGATTACTTTAAGAAAGGGATTTTCTTCCTGGAGTACTTTCCAGTTGTATGCATTAGGTTAAAAACCCAACAACTGTAGCAGCTCTCCGATTTGTGTGGACAGAGTAGAGTGGCTAAATTAAGATGTTGTGTGTTAGTATTAGAAAATTCTCCTTCCGAAGTTTTTAGTGGGCTAGTTTGAGTTGATCTTAGAATGTGTTTATTAAACACAGTGTCTTTGGATGTAATGTGGGGCAGCTGCCCGGTGCCTCCCTGGTTTTCGGAAGGAGGCAGAGGGCAGAGACCAGCCCCATGTGAGCACCGCCCGTACCCCTGACAAGGGCCCAGATTCCCGTATTTGTCCTGACCCGTCTTCTTGAAATATGGTTTTCTAGACCGTTGCTTCCCTTCTGGGCTGGGTGAGAGCTGAGCTGGGGCAGGCAGGCGCTGTGAGAGTCCCCCCAAGAACAGGAAGCAGAGTCAGAGAGACACTTGAATATTTATTTTGCTATTTAATATTCCGAGGGAAGGGTGCCCGAGTTGAGGAACCCTCCACAAAGTAAGAAGGAGAAACTCTTGAACTGTGGTTTCTCTGAAATTGGGAATACTTGACATCGCCTGAACGAGCTGGCAGAAGCGTCTCCCGTAAGAAATAGTGCCTAGGAGAGCAGTGCGCAGGGAGGGCGCCGTCCTCCAGCACCACACCTGCTATTCCTGGAATTCACGCGTACCCCGGGGAGGCTGTGGCGAGCCGGGCACCGCGGGCGGGCCATCGTGCAGCCCGCGCTGATGCTCACCGTCGTCACGAACGGTGTAGTCAGGGTTCTGAGTCAAATTCAGGATGGGGAACAGCATTCCCACCTGAGACAAGGGCCCAGGGTGGGGGCAGAGCATCGGGGGCCCAGCCACAGGGGACAGACACCTGACCCCTGCAGGTTCACTCCGTCTGGATGACCAGTGGTTGCTCAGGTTCTGGCCACGCCGCCTGGATCCGTGGAAGTCTCACCTGCCTCCAGGTGGCCCGGAGTCGTTATTAAAGTGGCAAATCCGTGCTCTTTTCAACCGCTGAAACTAAGCATGGGGTACTACCTGGGATAGGGGTCCCATTCCCAAGGAGAAAGGCGGAGCCCAGCTGGGGAAAGGGCTCTCCTGAGTCACACCATGGAGGTGGGCTGAGCAGCCCTGGGGCCTCGGGCTCTCCTTCCAGCTGCTGCTTTTGGGACTGCTGGACAACTTTCGTGCTTATTTCTGGACTTCCCTGGCATTGATAAAAGCTCTCTTCTTTCCTGCATTCCAGAAATGGCTTCAGACATCCCTGGATCGGTGACGTTGCCCGTGGCCCCCATGGCGGCTACCGGACAGGTGAGGATGGCCGGGGCCATGCCCGCCCGTGGAGGAAAGCGGCGTTCTGGGTAAGCAAACTCAGCGTTTCCAGGAATTGGGCTTCATACATGTTGCGCAACCGTCTTGTTGACCTGTTAGGGAAATATTGTCTCTCCCCCTCCTGGAGAATAAAAGCTCAGCAGTTTGCCTGCTGTTTAGATTTTGCAAGATCCCTAAGTATGCATGTGATTTGCCTCTAAGTGTCCGCCCCAGCACCCAGCTGGGGCCTTCTGTTTGCTTGTGCTCGTGGTGGGGAGGGGCTCTGTGGTCCTGCTGGGCCTTGCTCAGGCCATCTCTGGGAGGGGGAGCTCACCAGTACCCCCGGTGAGCACACCAGCAGAGGGCAGCGCTACAGGCCTGAGCCCCAGCCCCTGTGGGCAGCGAGCGTGCCCCCGCTGCTCGGGTATCCTGGGTAGCCGGTCTCTGCGGGATGGTATGCTAGAACTTTCGTAACGTTGGCTCCTCCAGCCCCGCAACTCAAGGCCAGGCGTGTGCCTCCTGTGCTGCCTTGCTGGGGGTACGCGCCTGTGCGGGGGCCCCAGAGACATCGCCCTCGGGCTGATGGGCCCGACCGCATCTACTCAAGAGTGTGGGTCCTGTAGTTCCAGACGGAGATCTCAGAAACACCAGCCAGCCAACGAAAATCCCTGCAGGGACAGTGAGACTGACATTGTCACACTCTGCTGTCCTCCAGCCCCTCTCCACATCGAATCCATGTGATTGTCAGTGAAACAGCTGATACTCACGGAGTAGAATCAGCCTATCCCCATAGTGCCATTTCTGACAGCCCAGGGCTCCCCAGGAGCAGGGGACGCAGTGCCCCCAGGCCCAGGCCTGCAGGGCGGGCCCCGGTGCCGGCCGGCTGTGTTCTAGACCTGCAGTCGCTCTACCAGTGTGGCTCTGGAAGGGGCGATGTGTGGGGGGGGAACAGGTGCGCAGGATGCCCGGAGTGGAGTGCGGCCAGGATGGACTGTGTGTTCAGTGCCGCAAGTCTAGCCTGTGTGAGACACTGCTGTGTGTGCCACACGGTCTTTAAAGGAGGGGCTCAGCTTTCGGTTCATACAGAGAGGGTGGGAAGGGCTGAGACGCCGAGCTCAGTGGCCGCACCAGCTTTCCCTTGACTCAGGACTTGCTCCCGGGGTGCCGATGCTGCGGTGCTGAGGGCAGGCCCGTGGTTTGCAGAGTCGGCACCTGGGGCACAGCTCCACAGACCCTCCAAGTCGAGGGTCTCACTGCCCACCTGCTGCCCCATTTGAACCAGCTCTTTCAGCCAACGGCACCAAGCTGGGAGCATCTGTGCTGCTCCGGGGACACAGGTCCTGTCAACACGTCAACTTGCTGACTTCTTTGCACACATTCCAGGTGTCTGAGAATTATTTTAAATGTGTGTGCTCGCTCACTTCCGTTCCCTGGAAGCAGAGCCCTGTGGCTGGCCCATTCCTGTTTCCAGAGAGGCTGGCACAGGGAGGTGGAGGGTCAGGGTCAGGAACGGGCAGAGATGCCCAGGCCAACCCCTCTCTGCAGGGCGAGCAGCCCCTCTGTGCTGGGGGCCGGTTCTGAGCCCCCGCCAGGAGTTCCTGCCACCCCTCCGCACGGTGTTGGGGGGTCTGTGCTCAGGGCTGGGCTGCAGGGGCCGAAGCTGGCCCTAGCCCACGTCCAGACCCTGACTTCCACTGGCTGCCCTGGCTGATGATTGGACCATGGATCAGGCTCTTTTCTGAAGACGTTGTCCCCAGCTGTCCCTTCCCTACCAGATCTCACACACACACACACACACACACACACACCATGCATTGGAGGTGGAAGGGGACCCAGAGCGGGCTGAGACAGAGCCTGGAGGTCATAACACCTCCAGCCAAGGAAGTCCAACATCAAGAAAAGACATGAGAGATTCAAGGGGAGGGACAGCAGCTGCCAACACACTGGCTAACAGTGTAGACATGACGTGGGCCCTTTAAGACAGACGGGAGACCTGTCCCCCACTGTCCTCATTCAGGGGAACATGCCTGCCTCCTTTTCCCTGTCACAGGGAGGGAGCACATGAGCTGTGGTTCCTTCTGCTAAACCCCAGTGACTTAGGGGCTTATCTTCTGTGTCTAAGCAAGAAAACGGGCATTTGCACAGGGCTGTTTCCAGAATAATTCTTGCAGTTGATAGCTTACACTGCTGGTCTACTCCTGGTAACGCCTGACCACAGCCTCAACATGTAGCTAAATGCCTGGTCTCCTCCCCGAGAGCGTGTGGGGTGCTGGAGAGACGGAGGGAAGGAGGGAGAAGAGAGAGGGCCTCAGGTGGTGGGGGAGGGGGAGGGGCAAGAGGCGAGGATCTCCTTCCTCCCCTGGTTTCTGGGGCTAGCCACCCATCCCTCCCGGTGCTTCAGACCCCGCAGAGCTGGTCCCTGGCAGGTGCGGGATCCACTGGCCGCCGGCCTGGCCCCTCCCTGTGGATGCCTGGGGCTTGAATGTGCTTCCCCTTCCCCGACAGCCTTCCCAGGAGCTGTCAGCAAGCTGAGCACCCCGCTGGCCGCCGGGACACGAGGTGAAGGTTCAGGAGTTTCAGATTCTTTGAAAAGTGATTCCACATGTATGGGAAAGATGAGTTGAAGCGAGTCACCTTGTTCCCGTCTGGCGAGACCTCCCCAATCTCAGTGCGGGGACAGTGGCAGGGATGGGTCGGGCTCTGCCCCCAAAGCCAGATGCTTGTGTGTGGTACCGCTGTGGCCTCCGTGGCTGGCCCAGGCTCCGGAGGACGGCCGTTCCCGCACCTGTGACTTGCCGTCCTGTTAGCAGGAGCCTCGGGCTGGCCCGGGGCCCTTCTGCGCTGCCGCTGTGGGCCTGCCCTATTGGCATGGCCTTTCCTCCCTTCTCCTGAGAGCGTGAGTGAATCCCGTCTGATGAATCACCTTTGATAACGCGTGATTGCTACACAGTCACTGTCCTGGGGACTCACATCACGCACTCGTAACTCATCACAAGCTCGGAGGTGCTTTCCTGGTGTTGTATTGAGCTAAGAATTCTTGCTCATTGACAGGAAAGTGAGGCAGAACATTTTCAGCCCGTCCTCTGAAGACTCTTCCATCATCCACGTTGTACCGAATTCCATAAAGTGAATACAGTAGGACTTCAAAGTCATATTTGGATTTCTCTCTTTTATTATCCAGATGCTTCAGTATAACAGAGGCACATAAAAGACATAAAACAAAGGATGATTTACTTAAGAGTTTTAGAGCAGAAGAAATAAGCCTAGCTATTGCAGTCCCATTTAAAGTAGGGGCTCAGCAGCGGTGACAGACGCCCAAAGGCAGCGTCCTGGGGCGTGCTGCTCTGAGGAGCCTGTGTCCCCAGGAGTGCGAGACTTGTGGGGTCAGGTGACACTCCGAGGATCTGACCCGTCCATTAGTGGACTGATGTCTCTTCCGGGCTCACCCCCATATCGTGCTGTCCCGGATTACAGAATCTGATCACTGCACACGTGTGATCACATGTGACAGATGGGGACGCACAGTTTCGTGGTCTCTAATTTCCTGTAGACAAATCCTGGTTCCCGAGCTCCCCCCAACTCCGAGAAACTCCAGAGCAGGGCTGTCCCTTGCTTACACCCTCGGCTCCCTGCACGGAGCCACAGCTGACCTGGCCTCAGCTGGGACCATGTACCAGCCCAGACGGCTCACGTCCCCGCCTGTCTGGGCTGTCGGGCTCCGGGTAAAGAACGGAGCTGTCTTTACGAAAACCAGGGTGACCAACTGCCCCGGTTGCCCTGGGATTTTCCTAGTGTTAGCACTGAAGTCCTACATCCTGGGAATGCTCTTAGTCTGGGAAAATCGGGATGTTTTATCAGCCCAAATACCCCAAAAATCATGCAAGGGGAGGCCGGGGCGCTGAGTAATATGTGGCATCTTGCAGGAGCCCGATTATCACGCTCCTCTCGGCTTGTGCTGACAGGCATTTTAAAAGATAACCGTACATCTCACACTCACTCAAGGTTTCGCTTCATGCTGACATGCGTCCTTAGGAATTTTGAAAATGCACTTTCTTTTCCCTAACTCTGAAATGTCTGTTGGCCCCTGGGGTTAAGTCATCTTAACGGTGTGGCCAGCCCTGTCGCGCTTTCCCACGGTGAACGCTGGGTGGCAGTGTGGCTCCGCGGCTGTGCGGGCCGGGAGCTCGGGAACCAGGTGTTTGGTGGGCTCGCCCAGCTGTCCTTCCTGGTAAAGGTGAGGCGGTGGCTTCGTGATGACGCAGATCTCGATGGCTTTGCTCCATTCAGAAGGTCATGCCCTTGGCCCCCATTTGCCCACAGCATAGGCAAGTCTGCAGCGGCGGCCCGGTGCCTGGTGGTCCAGCCTGCCCTGGGGGGCCGTGTGTGTCTCCGTAGTGGTGCGTGCGGGTCTTTCCCTACCTTTCCCTTCCTGACTGCGTTTCCTCCCCGCCGGCCCTGCCCTGGGTGTGTTGGTGTTTTGGTTACCCTTGCTGTTGTCCCTTCCTACTCTTTCTTTAATGCCTTTGTTCTTCTGTTCCTAGCGGCTAGTGTGGCCCACGTGTCTGGAAATGAGGGATTCCAAACTGGCGCTGGGTCCCCTCAGATCATCCCAAACGGACGGATGCCCAGATTAGACTCTGGCCACCCTGCACATAACCCGAAACAAACAGACCTGAATGACCCCATTTTAAAGAAGAAAATACTACTATGCCCTAATTCCAGTCCCTAAGTTCCCCCAGTTAGCAAACCGCAGCCCAGAGAAGATCATTTGTCTTATTAGGGACCTCTCCTGTGTGTGTGTGTGTGTGTGTGTACGCGTGTTTGCACGCGTGTGCATAGCTCTGCTCTGCACCCTGGCCATTCCTGGTGGCCTAGGCCTCCTGTTCCTCCCCCGAGTCACCATTACCCACCTAGAGCCGGGGGTGGGGATCCCATTCCCTCCGAGGCCACACACCCTCCATTTCCGTGCTGAGCGGCTCCTTAGTGAGCTCCCTTCTGCTTGGACTCCACGGGGCTGCACCTTGCTTGGCCCCTCGGGCCCGCTAAGAAGGGGCTGGGCTGTGCCGTGGCTCTGGGGCACTTTTCCCCAAGCAGCCCCCTCACCCTGAGTGTCCAAGAGAGCCAGGACATCCGCACTATTTCTCACTTTGTTCTTGGAAGATTTCGGGTACAGTTAATACTAATTAATTACCCCAGCATCTTCAGGGGTAACGTTAATTGACCTTAGAGGGGATTAGTGTTTCGAGAAGGAGAGCTCGGGGTATTAAACAAATACCCGTCAAGGCTTTTTAGTTTTATGTTTATACTGAGAGGCCCAGGAAAGTGGGTTCTGAGTATTCGGTGCGTTTCAACAAGCAGATGAGTATTTTGAGTCGTTCAGGCCCCAGATAACTGTTTCTCAGTCCCCATGCATTTGTTTGGGTTTGGGCTTTAGGGGACGGTGGCCTGAAATGCCCTTTTCACTTGGACTCATCCAGACCGGCCGCATTCTCAAGCAGCAACAGCCCGTTAACCCCTGTATCACCCTTAAAGCTTCCTGTTTTCGGAGCCCCTTGAGCTTTCTGAGTCTGCTGACAACGTGCCACGAAGTAAAATGCCAACTGCAGTCTCTGTGGAATAAACGAGGTGGAGGGAGGCAGGAGCCCCCAGAGCTGCTGGGGGACACGGGGGACAATGACCTGAGCAAGCTGCCAGCGGCCTGTGCGGGGCCCCGAGGGCACGGGCTGGTTCCCAACCATGCAACAAAGGGCGCTCATACGGAGGCCTTCCCTCTACCCCTTCTCGTCCCCAAGCTGTTTGCGGACTGCGTGAGGGGGTGTTTCCTGAGGGTTGGGACTGGGACTGGACAGGGCCCCCGGGTGCTGCCAGCAGCTCGGGTCACCTGTGAGGTGTTCTGTTGTGCTGACTCCCCTCGTGCTCTTGGCTTTCAGGATGGACTTTGATGACGAAGATGGGGAAGGGCCCAGCAAATTTTCAAGGTGAGTTTACTTTACATTCCTTGGGTTTCAAGAAGCCAACAGCCAGCCATCACCGTAGGAGGGAGACGCGGGGATTTCAGTGTCTTCTGTCACTGAGAAAGCCGTTGTCTGTCATCTGAGCCCTAGCTTGTCCCTCGTCCTGTACCCACATTTGATCTGGGACAGGCAGCCCCCGGCCGACATCACCGAGGGAGGATTCCTGGCCTCGAAAGTTAACTAATGAGGTCTTAGCTCTGTTGGCCCTTTAAAGGCAACAGTGACCACCAGATTTTACAGACTCCTTTTGAAAAGACAGACTAGAGCTCAAGTTTAGAGAAAACAATCAGGATATGGCCTCTTTTCCTACCACAGGCAATAAGGGGACACGTGAGGAACCGGGGTGACCCCATCCTGGATGCGGGCCCTAAGACTGCACTGTGAGGTCCTCAGAGCCGTGTCTTCACCGGCCACGTGACGGCATGGGAACAAGACTCGGAGGGCTGACCTCAGTGCAGACCGTGCCCCAGAAACGACAGGGGACCGTGGGGGCTGGTGGCAGTCAGTGCATCATGTATAGTAAGACAGGCACAGCCCCTCGGCCCGTTCCTCTTTCTCTCTTTCTTTTTTCTTTTCCTTTTTTTTTTTTTCTTCATAGTTTTGTTCTGTTGAAGTGAAGCAAGAGGGTAAGAGGTTTGGGAGTGTTGAGAGAGAGGCACGGGTTATTCCATCCATCTTAGCAAAGCGCCCCTCTGTCCTCGGTCCACTCACGTTTGTCTCTACCTCCTGGCAGTCCTACTTCCTGGCTGCTGATGCACTTGGAAACCCGCCCTTGGTGATGGGTCCCCTCCTCTGCTGTCTGCACTTCACAGTTTAGACTGATGGCCTGGGTTATTGTTTCGAAGTTCTTAGGAGAACGATGTCCCTGGGGGGCCCCGGGCCCGCGGACCTGCACAGTCGGCTCCCCTCGCGGCAGTGGTTGTGACTAAGCGTGCTCCCCCCCCAACCCAGAGGCATGGGCATCCCGTTGCCGCGCCTGGGGCCTCCCGGAGTCTGCACGTCCGTGGGAAACATACCGTGTGCCGGGGACAGCAGGGAGGACACAGACAATGCTCTGCTCTCTAATGACCCCCGGGGTTTCTAATCAGAACGAGACGGGAGTTTCGGTAACAGAGGCGTGGGAAGTTGTCCCTTGGTGCCGACAGAGCCCCAGCTCACGTGTCACCCGTTTCTTGGGAAAAGGTCTAAGTGCAGGGAGCGCTTTGTTCCCGAAACAGAACTAGCCTTGGAAGTGAGGGCACGCGCCTCCCTGTCCTCGCCCGTGCTCTCCTCACGCAGCCCCCCTTCCAGGAAAAGACGACTCTTGGGGTCTCAGGACAGACGGGAGGGGAGACGCGGAGTGCCGTTCGCTTGACATCGAAGGTCGGTGTCGGCACTGAAATCATGGCACAGGACACAAAGTGCTCATTGTCCGCAGACCCCTCGTCAAGAACCAAACCTTAGCCTCTAGGCAACGGTCCCATGAGGCTGTCAGCATGTCCCGTGTCACCCCATCAGGGTTCAGCCCGAGGCTTCTGCAAACCACAGCCTTCTCTCCGTGCGTTAGAAACGAGAGGGGAGGACGGGGTGTGTTCGCAACATACACTGCTGCTTCTGGGGTGCGTTTGTAGGGTCCCAGGGTCGCGCCACCATCTCCTGGTGGGGTGGCTGTCAGCCGGTGCGTGCACCTGAGTGGCTCAGGGTTGGGGCCACCGGCACAGACCACCCCCACCCTACACGGGGCCAGTGGCCGTGGCTGCCGTGCAGGGGAGGGGTGGGGAGTCCACTGCAGGTGGTCTCCTGCCAGCGTGGGGCACGGCCTGCCTTGGGGCCACATCTGTCCTGTCCCCTGCTTGCAGTCAGCCCCGAGAAGCCCCTCTAGGGCGGCCCCTCCAGGCGTGGTGGCTGAGGTGCGGGCCGGCCCCCGGCACAGTTCTGTGACTGAGGCTGACCAGGGTACTGAACCGTGTCTACTGTCCCCGAATGTTTGTTGAGCCAGCTTTCCCAGCCTTCCTCGAGGGTGGTCTGAAAGTCCATCGTCCTGCCCATTGCCAGACTTCAAGTCTCAGTTTTCCTTCGGGAAATATGCCCACAGTCCCATAGGAAGTAAGTCAGTCCCCTTTCTTAGCGTGACAACCAGCTGCTTCCATACAGGGGATGCCCACTTCCCACGGATGTGGGGCTGGGTGACAGGGCAGGTGTGGCAGACAGACGGACGTCCAGGCGGTTGGCGTTGAGGGGAGGACGGCCGAAGAGGCCGAGTGCTGGGCCCGGCTCCAGGGCGGCTGGAGTGAGGGTGGATCCCGAGAGAGTGAAGGGCACCTGGACGCTCGCAGAAGGGAGCCACCGTCTGCAGTGGCCAGTGGGCTCTCACGTCCTCCATCCCTTCCTCTGCTGGCGTCCTTTGAATCCACCCTGGGTCACCCCAGACTCCTGCCTAGGACGCAGCGTCAGCCTCTGCCCACCGCCGGACGAGGAAGGGGCCGGGGACGGAGGGTGAGCCCGCAGTGCAGGAGCAGTCCGGTCCCCTGGCAGCCGGGGCAGATGGGAGCCGTGTGCAGACGGGACGTTGCAGCCATGGGAGGGTTGGCGGAGGTCTACTGGAGGAGAGACGGCGCCTGGGAAGGGGAACGGGGACAGAGGGTGGGCTCCCTGCCCCTCATGCTGAGGCTAGGCTGTCAGGCGTGCTGGTGAAAGGCCCCCGCACCGTGCAGTGTCTGCATGTGCAGCCCACGGGTGACAGTGACAGGGGCCTCGAGGGTTGTAGAGACGGGGAACTGTGTGCCACGGGGGGTCCTTCTCTTCTTCCAAGAGAAGCAGGGGTGCAGAGCAACCTTTCTCCTGGGGCCATGTTTGGGGAGGGAAGCCTGAGCACGGGCGCCTCCGAGAATTCCTGATGCCTGGTCACGGACCCTCGCAGCAGAGGGTGACGGGCTCTCTGTCTCCGGGAAAACCCATCACACACCAGAAAGCCTTTCTCCAAAGATGAGTCTCCCTGGCAGCTGGGAGTGGGGCAGGCCCTCTGGGGAGGCCAGCACGAGCCGCCCCGGCCCTGTGTTTCGTGCCCCTGGCCCGCCTGCAGCGGTAAGCACCCATCCCACCCAGCAGGGCCTGCAGCCCCACCGGAGGAGGGACCAGCGCCCTTCCTCTCGCTCTGCGTTCAAGCCATCTTCCCTCCTTCACGGTCCCCACTCCGGGGGTACATTTTCTGATGAGTCCTGGGATTTCTGCCTGTGCCCGCAGCTGGGGTCAGCGGCCACCCCTGGGGAGTGGCGTGAATACTGTTGCAGAGGTGGGACGGCTGACGTCCCGGAGCTGTCACCGGCGGTCAAAGCTACACGCCGCGTCCTTCATGTGATTCACATGTGTGTGTACACGTGTGTGTGGTTCACTAAAAGACAGGAACGGAGACTCAACTCAGACGTGTACTTGTGTCATTAGGTTTATAACTGAGGAACAGCCGAGCACTCACTCCCGGTCCTGTCATTCTTGTCACTGCAGGTTATCAACCTGATTTCTGCCGTATTGGGGCTCACTCTGTACCCTTTCTCCAAACATCCGAACGACCTGGCCGGTGCTCTCCCGTCTGTGGCTGTGAACCCAGCCGCAGGCGTGGGGTGACCTGTAAGCTTGGAACCCCAACCCCGGAGGTTTTGTTGAGCTCTCTCACCCTTCGCGAATGGGTCTAAGTGACTGTCCTGAGGTCCCACCGTCTGTGTAACTTGTCTCTTCCCGGGGACAAAGCTCACACTTTGTAGCCCTTAACCAGTAAGCCTCTACCGTCGTCCAAAAGTAGGGATATCCGTGATGGACAGGTTTCCACGGGGCCGGCCTTCTGTTTTTCATCCCACCTATTTTGGTCTTTTCTGCTTGATTCTGTGTGTTATTTACGCTCGTGTGCATTTTTTCTGGTTTGACAGATTGTGGTGATATTTTCGTATGAATCCTTCCATCTGAATTTACCACCCTCTTTCATTTATAGGTATGATGATTAAAGCCCCGTTGATAAGGGGAGAAATTTGCGTGGCGGGCGTGTCCTAGAGAAATCTGTCCTGGCTGACAAAGTGGAGGGTTGTTGTTTCCCAGAATTCTTTGACTGTATCGTAGCTGAGAAAGCTGGGTATTTTGATTCTAGGTGGGAAGATGCTTAAAGTACTTCTGACGTGGGCAGGATGGCCAGGAAGCAGTGAGGGTTGTCCTCTGTCATCTAATCGGCCACCCCGTGTGGGACACCTGCATTGGCCTTGTGAGCTGTCTTTACAGCCAGGAGAGACCCAGCTGACCCAAGAGGAACATTCCCAGACTTTCTAGACTTCTCTGTGCCTCAGCATCCTTGGATCTCATGAACAGAAAGGTGTTGCAGATAAGCGGGGTTGACCTTGGCGGAGAGGGGCCCACGAGCAGCCAGATGAGCAGGGAGTTTGGTTGGGAGGTCTGGTTTCAGTCAGTTGGAGTTAGGTTTAGGGTCAAGATGCTTTGGAATGACATCTGTTTCCGGTGGAGCCTGTTCTCTGTCCTCAGGCCGATGTGGGCCAGTCTTCTGTTCGTAGAGATGTTTGGCACCTGTGTGATGGACATGGTTTTGTTGCTTTTCTCACCTTGTCCAGCTGTCCACTCCTCAGCTTCTGTCCTGCAGCGATGAAGCCTGACTTGCAGTGACAGTGTCTGGATGACAGCAGGACTCTGTTGGGGAGGAAAGCATCTCTGGGGTCATCAGCTGTCCTGAGCTGTGTCTCTCTGGAAGCGGCCAGGCATTTCCCTCCCCCGAGATGCCTCCCAGGCAGGGGCATTCTGGCTCCGGATCCAGGACCAGGGAGCGCGCCATTGAGGAGCCTGGCTCAGGTCCTGCTAAGTCAGCACCTCTCTGAGCCTCAGGTCCCTCTTCCACAGAGGATGGTTGGAGGGGTCAGATGCAGTGATGGCTGAGGCCCTGGGGAGCTGGAAGCTGCTATATAAACATGGAGGGTGTGTCCCACTGGGGCAGGGGTGATCAGAGGCTGGGCTTGGCCCCTCTTTGGAGGACCGGGGCTTTCTCTGCCTCCAGCTCTGTGTTGCACGGGAACCTCGTCTTCAGCCTAGATGCGTGAGTTCCTTCCGGGCGCCTTGCAGAAAACTGCCTTGCAGGGCTCCCGGAGGGCAGGGCGCTTGTCTCCTGCCCGGGGGAACATCCTTTGCAACTTCTGGAGAAGCCTTGGAAGCCAAGGAAACTTCTCAGCTGGATATGCCTCTGCAGGTCCTCCTGCAGGGCCTGTGGCCAGCCTCACTGTGGGGCTGCCCAAAATGGCTTTCCTCGGGCCTCTCGGCTCTCCTGATGTTCTTTCCTGCTGTCAGGAAGGAGGATGCACGTTCGCCTTCAGGAGCGCCTCTGGGCAGGAGATGGGAGGGAAGGCGTGCAGGGCGGGCGGAGTGGACAGGCTGCATCCTGCATCATGACCGCTGTCCCTGAGTGGCCAGACTTCCTGCCCAGCATCATACACCCTTCCACAGCCCTGGGCAGCATTTTTTGCACAATGTCTCCTACCTGTCTGCAAGCCGGCCTGGGGGGATGGGGGGGAGAGTGCCCCGAGCAAGCTCATCCAGCCTTTCCTGGAGTCCCAGGGCCAGCAGCCCCACGCCTCCCATGACAGGTGCATGGTGCATGGCACAGGGAGGGGGTTGGTGAGGAAGGCCAGTTCTGGATGGGCTCCCACAACTTCTTTACCCACTTTGGAGTGCTGGAGAGGGGGGAGGGGAGGTACTGTATCTCCCAGGGAAGGATCCAGCGTTCCTTGGAGCATGTGGGAATCCCCCTACCCAGTGCCCTCTTTCTCTGTGATTGCCCCCACCCCCATTCTGTGGTTACCTCTCTTCTCACAGTAAACAAGCCCTAGCCAATTACCCGAGAGCCCTTTCTCCTAAACAGTGGGCGTCCTTCCCTGCCCCAGTGTCTGCCCTGAGGAGTGGGGGCCCTGGTGCCGCCTCCAGGCATCTGCCCTGCCCTGGCTGCCCAGCTGCAGTTCGCAGGTTCTCCCAGCTTTCCCTCTGGGGTTGGGCAGCATCCCCACTTCTCATGCTCCCCGTTCCTTACTGCTTTCCAGGCCGAGGCCTGTCCCCCATTCGGCCTGCCTCTGCCCTTTCGATCCTGTTGGTCTCCTCCCAGACTACATCTCCTGGTCCTGCTGCCGGGTCTTGGCCTGCCCCTCCAGCCCTGTGGCCCCCTGGGCTACCCCCTCTGTCCTTTCTCCTTCTGCCCCGTGGTTTTATGTTCCACGTGCCTTTCATAGCACTTAACTCTATCCTGGCTTCATTTCCACTGTGCAAGTTGTGTGTCACCCTCCTAGTTAACCCCCTGGCTGCTGGAGGATGGGAGTGGACGATCCTTGTCTCCTCTTGTCCCATCCCCTGCGGTGCCTGGCTCAGTGCTCCTCGGATGGTGGGGGAAGGTGCCTGCTGGCTTGCCCAGGTCAGCTCGCCCCAGCACCGTGAGCTCCGCTACAGGCCCACCTTCCCCTGCTGGCATGTGCAGGGACCCTCCTCAGTGTACGTGGCTGGCACACAGCTGATGTGTGCTTGTGCCCGATGGCCAGTCTGTTGCATGGTTGGAAGGATGGGTGTTCAGCCCACCGGGTACATGTGGGGCAGGCAGGCAGCCTTGCCCACATTGTTCTTGTGTGCTGTTCGTGTCCCTCTCCTGCTCGGAGCCCCAGTGAAACCCTTAATCCTACCGCAGACGTCTCGTGTCTTTCCGGACCGTTCTTTAAACCCCAGTAACAGCTTGGTGCCAGGGGTGTGGAGCTGAGTTGACTCTTACTCTTTTCATCCTAAAGGTAATGATAGCAAGATGCAGACATGCACCCATCCTTCCTGCTAGGTTTTTGAGATGCAATTCAGTAATCCCTCACAGCGCTTTTTCAATTTTAATTGGCCATGGACTGGTTCATGAGCCAGGGGTGCACCTGCGTGCGCGGCCTAGAGCAGAGGTTTGCCCGTGGCACTGTCGTCTCCTTAGTGATGGGAGGATGGTGAGGCCGCGCGGAGCTTCTCATGCTAGCGCCCGAGGAAAGCGCACACCGACGCGCACCGCGACTGTGTCCATGCGGGCGTGTGCGCACGGCCCCCATGCGCAGGCCCGGCGTGCGGCCGGAGCGGGTGTTGGCTCGCCTCCCGCGGCGGAAGGACGGAGCCTTAATTCTCTGTGCTTAGAGGGGCGGACTTGGGGGCGTGGAAACAATGGGAAGGCTCGGACACATTTCCAGGGGACGGAGGGCCCCGTGGCGGCCCATGTGCCCCCGCCCGCGCATAGACTCGAGCGGCGACCGCTCCGTGCGGCGTGCGTGCAGGCACCGGCCACTGGGAGGCGCTGTGGCGCACGGTCGCTGGGCGCCCGCGGACGCGCCTGTTTTGTCCCTGAGCCGCGGTGACCCCTGTTCTGACGCGTCTCTTTCCCCCCCCCCGTTCTTGTGCTTCCGGGAAGAGAGAACCACAGCGAGATCGAGCGGCGGCGGCGCAACAAGATGACGCAGTACATCACGGAGCTGTCGGACATGGTGCCCACGTGCAGCGCGCTGGCCCGCAAGCCCGACAAGCTCACCATCCTCCGCATGGCCGTGTCGCACATGAAGTCCATGCGGGGCACGGGGAACAAGTCCACCGACGGCGCCTACAAGCCCTCGTTCCTGACAGAGCAGGTACCGATGCGGCCCGCTGCTCGGCCGACAGTGTCTCTGGGCAGGGGACCGGGGCTGTCACGGGATGAGACAAGCTCCGCGGGGAAAGGGGGAAAGGCAGAGGGCGGGTGAGATCAGGAGATGTGACTTCCTTTCTTACCGCAGTTTGTGCAACTTTTGTGTCCTTTGCTTTTATGTTTCCTGTAAACGTTCATGAGGCCTCGCTGAAACAATTCGCCCAGCGTCGGATCGGTGTGCCTCGTGTGCGACCCAGGGGGAAGGTGTGTGACGCCCGTGCTCCTGGGCGGGAGTGCAGACGCTGGGCTGGGGGCAGTTTGGGACAGCTGTGCTGATCACGGTGACAGGATCGGTGTGGCGGGCGTCCGCCGACCTGGGCTCCCAGCCGGCCGGGGTCCTGTGTCTCTGTGCAGTTTTGCAGGTACCCCTCATCCTAGCCAAGGGAGAAGCCACTGGCACTGGTCCCTGCTGTGTAGACAGGGAAGCTGTGGCTTGGAAGGGGTCAGCCGTTGGCCTGGAGCGGGGCCGGGAGCAGGCGCAGGTGGGCTGGGGCCCAGGCCACCCTTCTCACAGCTGGACGGGGCCTTGGAGAGCCGGGAGCAGCGAAAGCATGTCATGGCTGGGGGGGGGGTAGTGTCCTATTTTATAGATTTACAAACCGCCGTGTGAACCGAAGGCCTGTGTTCTGTTCTCAGCCCTTGTGGGCGCCGTGCGGAGGGCAGATCCACAGACGCTGTAAGCTTCGGTTGGCTCATCTCCGTAATGAACGGGAGCTTTGTGCCTGCCTGACCCCGAGGGCTTTTGCAGGATACACGGAAGGATGGACCTGGAAGGACTTGGCGTGTGGTGGTGGGCGTGGGCCGGGCCGTGAGGACGGGGGTGCTCAGGAGGTGGAGAGCCCCACGTGAGGGACGAGTTCACGCCCCGGGGCTCCCCGGCGTCGCTGCGCTCTGAGGGGCCCCAGAGCGCGCCCAGAGAGACAGGCAGTGGGGACTTGTCACGAGGGGGACGTGAGGGCAGGGCCTGGGAGGCAGGAGTGAAAGGTGAGTCTGGAGACAGAACCATCTGTTCTCTGGAGCTGGGACCTGTTCAGGTCAGGGGGATATGAGGTTTGGAAAAACGACAAAGAAAAGGAGGGGACACGGGTGACTGCCTGCCCTGTGGCACAGGTGCCTTACCTCGCAGGGGTGAGGAGGTCTGGCTGTGCCAGGAGGACCGGGAGCCTGGCGGTTGGGGCCTGGCGTAGTGGATGCAAGGGTAGCACCCACCTGTGGTTGTGGGGTGCAGTGTAACCAAGGGGGGACAGAAACGTGTTACACGCCCCCTAGCCTCTGGTGTCAGAACAGTGCTTTTTATCTGCATTTAACTCGCAAAAATCCTGCCGGGTCCATGTTTGAAATGAATCGCCTCATCTTTATGACCGAGGATTAGGAAACGAGGAGAGAAGGCCGTCATGCAAATCGTACGCGTCCAGCCCATATTTCTCCCTTGGTTCCTTGGCATGCGGTTGATGTTAACAGCAGCTGCATCTATTAAGCACTGACTGTGTGCCAAGCCCTTACCAAGCCTCCACACATAAGACCTCATTTATTTTTATTTTTTTAATTTAATTAAATTTAATTTAAATTCAATTAATTCACGTATAGTGCGTTATTAGTTTCACAGGTAGAGTTCAGTGATTCATCAGTTGTATATAACAGCCAGTGCTCATCACATCACGTGCCTTCCTCAATATCCATCCCCCAGTGACCCCATCCCTCCACCCCCTCCTCTCCAGCAGCCCTCAGTTTGTTTCCTGGAGTTGAGACTCCCTTATGGTCTGTCTCCCTCTCTGATTTCTCTTGTTTTCTTTCCCCTCCCTTCCCCTGTGATCCTCTGTTTTGCTTCTTAAATTCCACATATGAGTGAGATCATGTGATAGTTGACAAGACCTCACTTAACCTCACAGAGTCCCACTGAGAAGAACCATGGGAAGACACAGAGGCTGAGGGTGGTAACATGCCTGAGGTGCACAGCTCAGAGCCGTGGGTGAGAGCCTTCTTTTCCTCCAGGACTCCCGCTCACAAGCTTTCCCATTGGTTTGACCGGAGAGCGCAGGCTCGGGACCCAGAAGACAACACTGGGGGTGAGGGTGGGGGGTGTAACAGAGGGGCCGTGATGAAAGTGAGGCTCCATCCCGTAAACCTTCCCTCAGCACTCAGCCTCTGTCCCTGTCCCCCAGCACACAGCATTCGCTGTTTTCCCAGACATCCTGCTCCGTGTTTTACGGTCCTTCCTGCTGGAAGCACTTCCAACACTGAAAATAAAACTGCTGACCCATTCTCTGAACTAAGTGAGCGGCTGGGAGACACGGATCAGCAGAAGCGCGAAGCAAGAGAAATGGACAAAATAAACTTTTCCTTAGGAAATGCTGTACAGTCTCCTTCCGCCCTAGGTTCCCAGGCAGAGGACGTAAGCGTTCTGACCCAGCCAAGGGCTCAGAGCTCCCCAGATTCTGCTCACCAGCAGACCCCGTGTTCTGATCTTTGGGTCCTTGGAGCACCCTGAGGCCAGGCCAGTGGTGTCAGAGTCTCCTTTTGCGTCTGTGCAGCTGGTGCGTAATCAGTGTTCCTGTGAGTCTTCTGTGTCAGGTGACATCCGAACAAAGGATTCCCAGCAAGCAGTGTTTGCCAACTGCTGACTTTTGTTCTTTGGAACATCATCAGTGTATGGGGCGTTTGGAGGCACCCCTGTGGGCGCAGGGGCATGTGGGGGAGTTAGCTCCTCAGTCCCTAGAGGAATGGAACCATTGCATTGAGCTTGATGTGAGAATGACACGGTTGGCAGCCTCACTTGAGCTGCCTTCAGGCAAAGAAAAGACATCTTTTAACAAAGTTGACTTGGCTCCATTCATGCCCCTCTGGGGGATGACGGCAGGGCTTCCTGCTGCCCATTCATTGATTCCAAGCAGCTTCCTTCTTGCCTTTACTGACAGTCATGAGCCTGGTGAGTCAATGTGACCTGAGGGCTGGTGCCACTAACTTCTCTTCTCACTGTGAAGTGATATGCATAATGGTCTGTGCCCGGCTGCCCCTCAGCATTGCTCTGAGAGTCTGTCCAGGAGTTCTGGAAGTTTGACAGGTGTGCTAATGTAAGGAGAGACTCTTGTATGCACTGCCAGCATTCAGCTCAGAGTGCAGGAAGAGAGGGAGTGGGGGTGCACCACAGTGTGGGAGCAGTGGCTGGGAGACTGTCCTTCTCGCTCTCCACTCTCTCTTCCCCTTCCCTTCCTTCCAGCAGCACCTTTTGTACTGGGCACGTGTGCTGGGCTCTTCTTGTGCCCCCATGACGTGGCTGCGGTTTGAAGAGTAGGTGAGGCTATTCAAACCTCTGGCGGCCCGACGCGTTCTGGTTATCACTGCTTGCTTTCCATCCCCCCTGGGCTGAAAGTTTCCTCTCTCCCTAAGAGAGGGCTGGTTAAATCAGGGCCAACAGTGTTTACAGTAGCTGTATCTTAGAGTAGGACAAGCTTTGTGCATTTTTAAGCTTATTTTTCAATTAAAAAAAAGCAATCAAAGTTTCTAAAACTATGTGTGTATCACAGTGAGGGAACAAAAGTTGAAAGTTGCTGATGTGAAAATTTGATTAGACTGAGTTTGTCCCTGCTCTGTCCTCATCTCGATCTTTTCTTCCCAGGAACTGAAGCACCTCATCCTCGAGGCAGCCGATGGATTTCTGTTTGTAGTGGCGGCAGAGACAGGACGAGTGATTTACGTGTCTGACTCGGTCACCCCCGTTCTGAACCAGCCCCAGTCCGAGTGGTTTGGGAGCACCCTGTACGAACAGGTGCATCCCGACGATGTGGAGAAGCTGAGAGAGCAGCTGTGCACCTCAGAAAACTCGATGACAGGTCAGTATGGGTCCTTCCATGAGGCTTTTTGACCCTGGAGACCAATGTCTTTCAGTAAACAGATCAGGGAGCTTCAGGTCAGAAAAAGCTGCCTAAAGGTGAGGGCCTATATTTGACTTGGTTTGTGTAATGGCTTCATTTACCCTGTAACATTTAAAAAATTCATTTTTAATACATGAATTTTTTAAATCCACTTTTTTTCTATATTTTACCTGCAATTAGGAGATGTTGTCACTAGGAGGCGATATTGATACATTAGCCAGAACCATCTATTCTGTAATGAGGTTTATGTCTTAACTGTTTCATTATGTATGATCCTGATTATTGGTGCTTATTACCTAGGCTTTAATTCCTTGCCATGGAGTTTGTTATTGGAACATTTAAATAAAGTTAGTTCTGCCATCATGCCATCATGCCACATGCATGTTGCTGAAAATCCCTGCCGTATACAAACTCTTGAGATAAAAACTACAGGGCTCATGGGGAAGAAATGGGTTAGGACCACACAGTCAAGAATGAATCACTGACAGATTAAAAATAAGAATAGGAACCTAGTGGAAATGGGAGCATAATTTTATACATTAAATGATTAAGAAATTCATAAATACAAGCATAATTGTGACTCTGGACCTTGAGACTGGCGTGAAATTTACTTGTGGAAGTGAGTCTTGGAAGGGTTGCCCCCTGTGTGTTTGTGTTGGTGGTACAAGGATAGTCCTGTGAAGTTAGAAGTTAGAAGTCAAAGGAGAGTTGTGACAGCAAATACGGATGGGGTGGCTCGTAACACTTGGCAACCTGGGGGAGCTGGCAGGTGTCCGAGGTGTGTGCGTTTGTGGGCCGGTGTGGTCCCGTTTGGCTGGACGCACTTTTCTAGTGCTTCTTGTCCACAAAATCATTCATGAGCAGACACAAAATTCACATTATGCTCAAGTTGTTCCCCATAGATCAGTCACATTGGAGCACATTTGCCTTTTCCAAGCAAGTGTTAAGAGCAGGGCCGACTGTGCTGTCGTATGTGCGTTCCACTGGGTCTGTGTTTGCTTCCGTGTCTGCCCACAGAGCCTCACTCGGTGCTGTGTGCTTAGTAGGCGTTCAGCCGAAGCCTGGTGAGTGAGAGAGTCAGTGTTGTGCGGATTGCATTAGTCTGCTTGGGCTGCTGTAAAAAAATACCACAGAAGGTGGCTTAAATAGCAGAATTGTATTTTCTCACAGTTTTGGACTCTCGAAGTCCACGATCCAGATGTTGGCAGGTTGGGCTTCTCCTGAGCCTCTCACCTTGCCTGGGGGTGGCACCTGCTCGCCACGTCCTCTCGGGTCTGCTGTGTGGCCGAGCACCCCTGATGTCCCTCTCCTGTCAGGACACCAGTCATAGGAGATTAGGGCCCCACTCTCGTGGCTTTGTCAAACAGCAGTCACCTCCTTAAAGTCCCCATCTCCAAATACAGTCACGTTCTGAGGTTCTGGGGGTTAGGGCTTCACTATACTGATTTTGAGGGGACCCGGTCCAGCCCCTAACACCCCTGATAAGACTGAGTTGCATATTTTCAGAAGTTACAGAAGGACAGCTGTTTCTGGATGATACTAGTAGCATTCTCAACATTGGTGTCAGTGTGTATAAGAGGAGGGGGAGGGCGGGGGCTTAAGGTGTGAGGACAGGGTCTGTGCTGTGCTCACCTCCACGTCTCCATAACGGTGACACCTGGCCTGGCACCGAGCTCCATGCGTAGGTCAAACAACGGCGCTAAAACAGACTCAGAGAGACGCACTCTGCTGTCCCAGCCTTGAGCTGAATTAGAGTGCGCCATATAGAAATTCTAAGGAAGGCACCTTACGAAGTTAAACATTCCAGAGGAATATGAAAAGGAAAATAAATCAGCCAGGAACTGTTGACAGCTGAAATCACCTTCTCCGGAAAGAGCCGTCTTTCCCTAGACTTCTGTGTCTGACCACAGGATGTGGCTTTTTGAAACCCAGTCAGGAGCCCTGGCAGATGGCGGGGGGGAGTGATGGTCAGGGGGAGGTCAGGCTCTGGCCGTGGGTTTAGCTAACTGACTCAGCAGAGCGGAGTGGACCCTTCTATCCATGGGAAGCTTTCATGTGTCTGGCAGAGTTGAAAGGGTCAGTGTGAACCCATTCGGACAGAGTGTCCTCGGGGTAAGCCCTGGACGGTGGCCCTGGCCGCCAGAGCTGGTGTTCTAGAGACATACCTCCAGGAAGCCAGAAGACCTGGTGGATGCTGACCAGCGAGCCCTCTGAGCCTCCTTCTGCTTGAGCTCCTCGTCCGAGGGAGCAGGGCAGGCTGGGGAGGGGCTCCGTGCTCAGGGAGGAGGAGAGGACTGGCTCTCCCAGAGCTGGAGAGGTGTGTTGTGACTCCCAGCACAGACAGCCTAAAAGCTCGTAGACCCGGCGGGGAACTTGGAAGAGCTCAGTGCAGCGGGAGGCTGTGATTTGGAGGGCACTCAGGACAGGGGGCAGGGGCTGGGCTCTGTGACCAGCCAACACGTAGCTGTACTAAAACTCAGAATAACAAACCTCAGGGATGATTTGATGCCTTTGGTCATTGGACTGGAGTCTCAAGCTCTCCTGTCCCTTCATTGTGGGCCTGGCAAGCAGGGCCATGCCCCCCCCCCTTGGTGGGGGTCAGGGTGGGAGGACGTGGGGCAGGGGGCCAGGCCGGTCGGTGGGGGTCATGGGGGGCTCAGCCTGGCCTCTCTGAGCTTCTCAGTGGCAGAGAGTTAGGCCTGGTCTGTGGGACCTGCAGGTGGCCTGTGCTGGCTTGCGGACGTTGAGGGGGCTTGGTAGGAGGGGGCGAGTCGCCTCGTGGCTGCGGGCCCACAGTTCTGCGCTGGCGGGGGCCCCAGGGGAGGGGTGCTTGCGCAGAGTTGCAGGGACTACAGCGGAGGTGGCGGTGGAGTTACCCTGTTCCCACCGCAGAGGAGGTGATGACGTCTCGTGGGGGGCATCCTGCGGCGGCGTGGGCCGGGTTCCGTCTGTCAGGTTCATCCAGGCGGGGAGAAGTGGAGTCCTAACCCGCAGCAGCGCTGCCGGTAGAGAAGGAGCCGGACAGGCAGCCCAAGGTCCCGTTCTGGGTCTCCCTTCCTGACCCTCTTTCCCCTCTCCCCGCCCAGGGAATTCCCAGCTCCCATTCTCCACTATTGCCCACGGCCCCTGCGTAGAATTGAATGCGCTGATTTAAGAAATGGGGGGAGCTGGAGGAGAAGCTGGAGGACGAAGAGCTACACTCAAGGCCACGGGCCCCGTGGCACCCCGCCCCGTGGCACCCCGCCCCGTGGGCCTGCTCGCTGGCTGGCATGGCCCATGGGGAGACGGGTGGCATCGGCCCCGGATGCCCAGGAGCCTGAGAAAGCATGGCCCTTCCCCAGGACTCGGGTGGGCGGTGGGCCGAAGTGGGCATCGTGGAGGTGCTCTCGCTGTGGCTCGTAAGAGCCCACTCCTCTCAAGGGCTAGTTCTGGCAGGAGGGTGAAAGGGACCCGTCATCTCAAGCTGAGTAACCGTGTAAATCTGGAGGCTCTGTCCACCAGCAGTGCCTGGCGGCGATGGGACTCTCCCTTCGTAGGCGTGATTGGAACGCTGAGGACGCGGGGTTCTAGAGGGTCCTAGGGGCTGGCCATCAGAGGGTGGTGCCTTCCTCCCAGAGACAAGCGGTGGGGAGGAAGAAGCAGGTGGCCCATCGAGCAGGGAGCCCGATGCCGGACTTGATCCCAGGACCCCGGGATCATAATCTGAGCTGAAGGCAGACACTTCACCGACTGAGCCCCCAGGGGCCCCCAGAGACCTCTGTGCTTTCAGGAAAGTGGCTGAGTAGCCAGCTTGGGTTCAGTAATGGAAAACCAACCCCAACTGGCTTAGTGAAAAGGACTTGGATCAGCTCACATTCCTGGAAGGGGCTTCCGGCTTCAGACACAGACAGGGATCAGACACTGGTAACAGTCATTCCTCATTATCTGGGGCTTCATACTTGCGAATTTGCCTCTTAGCAAAATTTGTTTGTAACCCCAACTCAGTATGCAGGGAGCGTTTGCGGGCATTTGCTCCCGTACCCAGAGGGGTGAGGATGGGAGTCCCGGGTGCACGTGTTTCTAGCCAAGGTCAGAGGAGGTGATGCTCTGTCCTCTTGTTCCAGCCCTTTTTCACTGGAAATCAGCACTCTTCTTCCAGTGTATTTCGTGCCTTGTCGTTTGCATTTTTGTGATTTTTGTTGGTGATTCTGCAGTTTAAGATGACCCTCAAGAGAGGCTGAAGTGCTGTGGCTGGGCTGTGCGGTGGGGGTGGGGGCTCACGTGTCGGAGCAGCTTCTCGCAGGCGTGAGGCACGGTGCTGGGGGCCGGCAGTTTGGGGGTAACGGAGCAACCGTATTAGGTAAGGTGTCTACACAGAAGCACACGTGAGACATGGTTCTGTATCCACGGGGTGACGACCGTGCTGTGCCCGGAGGCTGGCAGAAACCTGTCTTCCCTGGAGCAACGGCTCAGAGTTTGCTAACTCGGTGTTTGCCGTGACGGTAAAACGAAACCACGGTGGATAACAAGAATGAGCTGGACACCTTCTCCTCCATCTCCTGGCTTTGTCGTTTTAGGCACGCTGATGCACGAAACATTGAACAGATTCAGAGCGTGCATTTCGATGAGTGTGGACATATGTGTCCACCCACGACACCGTCACCACCGTCAGGGTGCTGAACATATCCAGCACCTGCAGACATTTCCTTGTGGGTTTTTTGTGGCTTTTTCCCTCTTCGCTCTCTCTTTCTCTGTTTTTGCATAAGAACACTGGACACGAGCTCTATCCTCCTACCGTGTTTTAAAGCAGGCATTCCTGCATCGTTAATGACGGACCCAGTGTTGCCCAGCAGACTCTAGAACTTCTCGCCCTGGCACGACTGAAACTTTGTACCCAGTAAGCGTCAAATCCCCAGTTCTCCGTCCCCAGCCTCTGGAAACCGCCGTTCTGTTCTCCGCTTTTGAGTTGACTACTTTAGATTTCTCCGGAAGGGAAATCAGGCAGTACTTTTCCTGTAACAGGATCCTGTCACTTAGCATAACGGTTCATCCATAATTGTCACAAATGATAAGTTTTCCTTTTTTTCCCCCAAGGCTGAATGATATTCCACTGTACGTCTGCACCATGTTTGCTGTCTCCATCAGTGGGCATCGGGCTGGTTTCTGTATTTTGGCTGTTGTGAACATGGCGTGCAGACACCTCTTTGAGATTCCTTTGCAATTATTTCAGGGTAGACACTGTGCCCAGAGCGGGGATTGCCTGGGCAGGGCGGATCCTCAGGCAGGTTTCCTCATGCAACAGAGTTTCTTAGCAGCTCCGAGCTTTCAATCGTCGCTCAGCAACACCAGCAGAAACAGACTGCCTTCTCCAGAAGTTCCAGCAAATATTCCACCACCGGCTCTCTGGGCTCCACGTGGGCCACCTGCCCTTCCCAGTTCCAGTGGCAAGGGAGTCTCAGCGAGGGTGTGAGGCCAGCGTCTCTACCCCAGGCACGTGGGCCTAAAAGTTAGGGGGAGGCCATTCCCTACGGGAGATCGGGCACTGTCACTGATGGGAGGAAGGCTTGCTGGCTGTCTGGGAGAGCTGCCCTCTGTGGTGTTAGAGGTGAGCCTTAACGGGGAAGGATGGGGCTTTCTACCAGACGCAGGAGCACATTCTCATCTTCCGGGGAATGCTCGGGATATTTGGGTTACAGATTCCTAAGTTGGAGGTGGAGCTGATGTCAGGTATGGAAGATGGGAGGGATCAGATAAAAGTTTGGGGGGTGGTTTGCTTTAGAAATACCTCTTGTGCGTGTCTGAGTGACCCGTGCTCCAGCCCACGCATATGAGGAAGGAGGGGAGCTGAGCAGAGTCCCAGGGCTTCCAAGTGATCCTGCCCCAAGGGGTGGGGTTCAGAGGGCAAGCAGCACAGTGAGCTGCCCGAGGGAGCCCAGAGGGAGCAAGTTCCCTATCCATGGCCTTCCCCAGCTCCCCCCTCACCCCCGCCCGAGGCCTCTGAGCTCCGGCAAACCTTGATCCCGCGGGGAGCAGAAACTGGAGACCTCGCACCCGGAACCTGGAGCGCTGCCCTGTGTAGGAAGTGCCCAGCAACCCGGCTGCGCCGCGAGTGTGGGAAAGGGTGATGCATGGACGGTAAGGAGCCAGGTTTATTTGGTCCGTCCCCCCCACCACACCTCTGCTCTCTGTTCTTTCTTTGTCCAGAGAACTGAGTCAACGTTTTGGTTCAATATAGGGAAAAACTTCGCAGTAGTTAGCACTTCGTGCTGCTGGAGATGCCTGTGAGCCACGGCAGGATTAATTCTTCCCTCCTTCCCTACTCCCCCTCCCTCCTCATCTTCCCCCGCCCCCCACTTCTTCCCTCCTTTCCTCCCTCCCTCCCTTTCTTTATCCAGTTGCTAATTCATTGAACCGTGTAGGTATCCATTCAACAAATACCTGGTTGCACAGCCGTGGAAAGGACTTGTGGGATGCAGCCGGTCCTTCCCCACCCGAGACAGGAGAGACAGGAGTTCCCAGCTGCTGTTGAATGAATGGACCCTCCCTTTCCTAGCTGTTCCCCCCAGAGTCTTTGTGATAATCTGGGGAGAGCCCGGGCCATGTGGGTCCCCGAGGGCTCTGGCCGGAAAGCCCCTCGTGCATGAGTCACAAGTCCCAATCAGCTGTGATTAAGTTCCCCCCATTGCCCGAAGTCCGGAGATGCCTTCAGCCTTGGGTCACAGGACTTGGTCGGGCCCTGCTCTGGGCCCAGATAGCAGCTCATGAGAGCAGGCCAGCGGGGACCCTGGGCAGGCAGCTCTGCTCACTGACCTGTCATCGTTATTTCTATGAGCCGTTCAAGCTGGTCATCTGCTCCAGTGTCCCTGCTTGTCTGGGAGAGGAGACACCTGTGGGACTTTGGGTGCATTTAGCTTTTATTTCTCATTCATCCTAACAGCAAAATATTAGCAACTGTCATGAGTGCTCTTATGTTTTTAAACCACTTTAGTGGGCATCAACCATGGCTGAGCATTAGAACCAGTCACACCGGGAGATGTGACAGGAATGCCCGCCCAGGCTCTGGGGATGGTGCTGGGCATGGTTATTCTGGAAAAGCTTCCCGGGTGGCTGTGATGCGCAGGGTCGGGCTGAGAACCCTTGCTCCCGTCGCCTCGTCACAGTCCTGTGCACAGGGGCCTGTTGACCCCAGATCACAGGAGAGGAGCGTGAAGCTGGGGCTCCCTGGCGGGTGCCCGGGGCCACACAGCTGAGGCCCAACAGGTGTTACAAAGTGGATCTCGCTGTCAGTGAAAACAAAGGCCTTTGTGTCTTCAGGGTGTCTGGATACAAAGAAGCCTCGGAAGCCTTGGCGCGGCCCTGACATGGGGCAGGTGGGCAGTGCTCAGTGGGGTTCAGGGCGCACAGATGGTGGACGGTGTCAGAGCTCAGGCCTCAGGGTCCTGGTGATCTCGTGCAGCGCTTCTCAGAGTGTGATCTCTGGTCCTGCTGCCTGAGCGTCACCTGTGAGCCTGTCGGGGACGCTCAGTCTTGGCGGGAACCCGGACCTAGTGGCCCGGGAGCTTGGAGGGCCCGGTAATCTGTATTTCGACTCACCCTCCATGTCGTACTGATGATGCAGGCTTGAAGTTTGAGAACCGCCGGTCTGGGGCCACTGTCCTGGGACTCGACCCCATGTCACCTGGGCCAAGTCCACCTCGGTTGACCCTTGTTGGGTTTTTCATCTCTGACTATAACTTTCCTCCTGAGAAAGGTGGGAATGTAAAAGGCTTTATGAAATGTCATATTAGCTGTGAACCTCAAGGCAAGTACGTATTTGTACTTGGAAGGTGAAGCCCGGTAAGATCTAGTAGGGGTGCTTTGTGGGCCAGCAGCACCTGTACCTCTGGGAGCTTCGTGGAAATGCGGAATCACAGGCCCCATCCCAGCGGGCCTGACTCAGCACCGACATCTTAATGAAACCCCCAAAGGGATTTATATGCACGTACATGTTTGAGAAGCTTGCACTAAAGACTTCAGCAAGGTGTGGCTGGGGGCTGGCAGCCGCTAGGGCTGGGGGCATCCTTCACTGCTGGTGCTGGCAGGAGGTCTCGGGCAGGGCCATGCACAGTATGGGGAGAGCCGGGGGAGGAGGAGCGGTCTCTGGAGCTTGCTGTCCTCTCCTTGCTCCCCCTCTCCCCCAGCCTCCACCAGCCCCGGACCTCGCTCTGCAAGTCCAAGGGTCACAGTCTGGCCACCAGGATCGGAAGGAGGTTTGCGAGCCCGGCAGCTGGCATCCTCCAGCGCAGAGCAGGAGGAGAGCAAGGCGCCGAGGGCTAGAGGACCCAGGCTAGAGCAGAAATGAGCCCCGCTGCACATGATGCCACAGAGCCCGGCGTGCACGGCCTGGATCATGCGTGCCTGGGAAAGCAGCCGGCCGGGGTCCGCGTTCGGTCTCAGCCCGTTCCAGGCAGCTGGGCCTCCTTTGGGACACATTGCAGAAGAGGGCGAGGGCCAAACCAGGTCAACCTCGGCCGCGCTGTTGAGTCTTTCGGGGGAAGAATGGCAGGCGGATAATTGGTCCCTCAGGGGTTCTGTGAACTGTGAAGCCCACCCCTGTGGTATCAGTTCTGGATAAAAGACCGTCTCTTTCCAACTGTCAGTCATGAAGGTAACTTCATGAAAACCATACTTGCAAATATCTAGCTTATTTTCTTTGTAACAGCCGGGCTTCGTCCTTGGACCGATGCCAGAGTCTGAAATCCAAAACACGTTCAGCAGTCCATTTCTTGCCTTATTAGGTAACACACATAAATGGAGCAAAAAAAAAGAAAAAAAATCCTGATTTTTATCTGAGTCAGCTATTAACGGTGTTATTGAGTTTCTGTTGTTTGAAATAGAAATAAAGTGTCTCAGTGGCAAGAAAAGCATGTTTATTTGATTTCGGCCCCTTGGAAATGGCCCAGTGGTGTAGCAAACACTTGGGCGACCGGAGAAGGCGTTTGGAGTCGCGCTGCCCGAGGTGCTCGGTAAACGCACGTGAGGCTGAAGTCTGAGAGCCGGGGGCTGGTGATTCTTCATATTGTCACAGTGGCTTTCCCGCTGGAAACCGCAGCTTGCTTAGATCTCTTCTCCCAGATGTTGCCGGGGCGCCAGTTCAGTTCTTTCTCGTGGTTAAATATTTATATAACCTGCCTTGTTTTGCTTCGCTTCATACATAGCATGCTGACCTGCAGGACTGTTTGTCTTTTGCTCTCATATTTTATGTGGAAAGATATTTCATGAATCTGGACGGATTTCCAACACGGGCTGCTGGGTTCAGGATCGCTCTGGTGTCCCAGCAGATAAAGGCTGGTGCTCTCCAGGGGGACTCGGGTGGGGCTGGGGTGGGGCTGGGGGCGGAGGGGA